>NC_081408.1:607087672-607355172 GCF_030272615.1 Cryptomeria japonica | reverse complement strand
GTTGAACATTAGATGTATCAATGGAGTATTAGAAGAATTTATGATTGTAGCTAAAGTTTTGAAATCCTTGCCTCTTGCTTACAAGAATAAGGCTTCTACTATTGAAGAGATGTAGACTGTGATAGATGTGACTAGAGACATGCTAATTAGAAAGATTACTACATTTGAGTTGAGTGAGTTTGATGAATCTCTTCCTAAATCGGAATCTACATTCAAAAGCTATTGTATCGAGGAAGCAAAAGTATGATCTAGGAGAAAGTTTAACAAGAGTATCCAAATATGAGAAGGAGATGAGAGATCTTGAAGATCTTGAAGCCCTGATTGCTAGAAGATTGACTAAAGGTATCGGTAAGTATGAAGGGAAGTTGTCTCTTAAATGTTTTTCATGCATTGAGATAGGACATTTTGCCTCAAGGTGTCCGAAAAGAGTTTATAAAAATCCATTTAAGCCATATAAGCCTAAATATTAGAAGAAGCGTTACTTTGCTACTGATGAAGGTGTGACAAATGATGAACCAATTAGAGAAATTCAAGAGATGAGTGGGTGTTCATTTCTACCAAGGAAGATAATCTAGTGACTATTGATTTTACTAGCTGCATTATTGAGGAGAAAGCTTTGGCTACTAAAGTTGAAGAGAAAGGTGAATGGGTTATTGATAGTAGTTTCTCTCATCATATGACAAGTGATAAGAGTAAGTTTATATGGAAAAGTATGATGGTGGTGTAGTAAGATTTTGAGATAAAAAAGATGGTATAATTTGTGGTAGAGGTTCTATTTCTCTTGATGGTAAGAATAACATTGATGATGTCTTGTATGTTGAAGGTCTAAAGAATAATATTTTGAGTGTTGGATAGATGGTTGATAAGGATTATGATTTGCAATTCAAGAATGACAAATGGAATATCTTGAGTAGCTTTGGAACTGAGATTGCATCATGTAGAAAGACCAAAGGTAATATCTTTCAGTTGAATGTTGGTGGTAAGAGTTGTTTGATTGCTCAGATTGATGAAAGTTGGTTATGGCATAGAAGGATGTGTCATGTAAATTTTGAATGCATGGTTAAGAGAAGTTCCACCCAAGCTATAAGAGATCTTCCTAAGATTATAAAGCCTTCTAATCCAGTATGTAAGTAATGTCAATTAGGAAAGTAGACAAGAGCTTCTTTCAAAAGAAAATAGTATAATTCTAGTGGGATATTTAATCTTGTGCATACTGATTTGTGTGGTCCCTCTAGAGTGAGAAACTTGCAGGGTGATAGGTATTTCATGTTGCTTATTGATGACTATTCAAGGATTATGTGGGTTACATTCTTAAGGGAGACGCTTGAAGCATTGGAGAAGTTCAATATTTTCTAAGCTATGGTTGAAACTAAAATTGGACAGAAGCTGAAGTGTTTAAGATATGATAGAGGTGGTGAATTTACCTCTAGTGAGTTCAATTATTTTTGTGAAGAGAAAAGGGTAAAGAGATAATTATCTGCTCCATGGAGCCCTCAACAAAATGGTGTTGTAGAGAGAAATAACAAGACAATTCAAGAAGTTGCTAGAACTATGATGATTGAAGGAAATATTCTGCATATCTATTGGAGAGAAGTTGTGATTACTATTGTACACACTTTCAACTAGGTGTATATCAAAGGTGATACCAGTAAGACTCCTTATGAGTTATGGTATTTAGTCATGTTTCTACAATTAGATATTTCATAAATTTTTGGAGTAAATGCTATATCAGAAGAGATGAAGATCTAGGGATCTTTGATGCTATAGGTGATGAAGGAATCTTTCTTAGTTATTATACTAAGAGCAAGGCCTATCAATGTTATTATAAGAGGTTGAAGAAGATATTTGAGAGTTCTAATGTGAAAGTTGATGAAGGAAATGAGATTTAGATGATTAGATTGTCAATGAAGATAAAGGAAAGTATGTGCAAACCAAAAATCAAGTTCTGAGTACTCAAAAAATGCCTAAGAATGATGGAGATGCAAGTGCAAAAGAAAGAGTTCAAGAGTCTGAGAATCATGAAAATCCTAAGACTCCCAGGTATGTAAAATTAAATCATTTAGAGAATCAAATCATAGGTGATAAGAATAGAGGTGTTATGACTAGGAGAAGAATTCTCAAAGAGTATTTCTTGATTTCTAAGATTGAACCTAGGAATGTTGATGAATCTTGTAAATATGAAAATTGGGTTAAAGCAATGGAAGAAGACTTGAATTAGATTGAATAGAATAATACATAGGTTCTTGTTTGTAGACCTAAGGATAAAAATGTAATTGGAACTAAATGGGTGTTCCAAAATAAGTTGGATGAAAAATTTGAAGTTGTTAGGAATAAAGGAAGACTTGTTTATAAGGGTTATTCTCAAATGGAAAGTATTGATTTTGAGGAGAATTTTGCTCCAGTAGCTAGAATTGAAGCTGTTAGATTATTTCTTACATATGCTACTTACAAATATTTCAAAGTGTATTATATGGATGCCAAGTTTGTTGGGAGTGGAATCTATTGCACCAAAAGATAGACCTATCAATGCCCAATACAACCACTAGACTTATAGAATCCACATGAGGCAATTAAGCCATGTCGCAAATACACCACTTTTGATGCAAATATACCAAGGACCACACCTTGCAACAATCCCCCCCTCAGCACAAGTGGGGTTTGAACCTGTGACCCAACTTTGATACCATTTGTTTAGAGTAGTTCCTCTTGCACCAAAAGATCAACCTATCAATGCCCAATACAAGCACTAGAGTTATAAAATTAATAGGAGGCGGTTAAGCCATGTCACAAACACACCGATTTTTCTTTTCTTAATGGTGAGCTATAAGAAGAAGTCTATATTGAGCAACCAGATGGTTTTCAGTTGACAGATCAGAAAGATCTAGTTTGTAGGTTGAAGAAAGCATTGTATGGATTGAATCAAGCCGTAAGAGATTGGTATACCAGATTGGATAAGTATTTTATAAAGCTTGAATTCAATAAAGGTACAACTAACAATAATCTATACTTCAAGATTGATAATGATAACATCTTAATTGTTTAAGTTTTTGTTGATGATATTGTTTTTGGTGGAAATGATGGTTTGTGCAAGAAGTTTATCCAACTAAGTAATTTACAATCCCCCCAAAATAATCATCTCACCAATCATAGACATCTCAAACTCATTGTGCATATCATTAGCAAAATTCTTGCACAAACCATAATTTCCACCAAAAATAATATCATCAACAAAAGCATGGTGTGTTTATGACATGGGGGGGTGAATCAGTTTGCACAAACCATCATTTCCACCAAAAATATGATCTAATTATCTGAATGATTTAATCTTACATACCTAGGCGTCTAAGGATTTTCATGATTCTCACTCTTGAACTCTTTCTTTTGCAATTTCTTCTCCTTTATTCTAAATCTTTTCCAAAGAACTCTGAACTTGATTCTGGGTCTACACATGCTTTCCTTTATCTGCATTGACAATTTGATCATCTGAATCATAACCGAAGCATATAGGTTGATACTCATTTCATTCATCAACTTTCATATTAGTGTTGGTAATTTGGTATGGTTTTGTCATTGATGTCAATACCTACTATCACTTATCAACTCTGGCACTTTGAAGAATTGGTAATGTTCACTAGAAAGCAAGATACTTATGCACAGTCACTGGTATCTGGTACACCGATAGGATATAATGTTCACTAGCACCTAGAATGGCATGGAAAACATGTGGTTATGTCGAAGACATCATTTGGACACTTTTTCTTGGAGATTTGTTCATTGGCATATTCGTATTTACATATTTTCTCTTACCAGCAAATAGGTCCAGATCATTCACCGGCAGGCTTATCTATTCCACATCAGCACAAAATGCTATGAAGATGTTTTATTAATGTTGTAATTGCATTGAGCCAATATGATGAATTAGTTATTGCATCGGATATTGTTTTATTTGTAAAATAATTTTATTGTAATATCCTTTAGAGCCGACCTACTAAAATTGGTCTTAGGTTATGATATAAATGTAAGATCAAAGTGGAATGTGAAAGAGAAATTGTGTGAAGGTATATGCGAGAATAAGCAGAGCTATACACGCTGACATCATTTGAAGGTTGAAGAAGGGTTTATTTGAAGACAATCAGAACTACATCGGTACTGAATCTAGCATAGTAAGATGCTATTTTGAGCAATACATCCTTATTGGATTTAACCATCCAATTGTAGTTAGTGTGACTCCTATTGTGTTTGAGCAGTGAGCTCTAGGCGCTTGGCCTTTCTGCATGTGCAGACCCCATTTGTATACAAATACTATCTGCAGTAGTATCATCTGATTGTGGGTAAGGTTTCCCACTATGGTTTTTCCCCTTACAGGGTTTCATGTACAAATATTGGTGTTATGTGTTGTGAATGTTATTGTCTTTCTATTTCATGCATTAATCTTTACCGGTACTATAATTAACTGATAAAACTATCTACCGGCATACAAATTTGGTTCACTAGTATTAAGCATTAAAGTTGGTTAAGTTATTTTGGTTTGAATTTATTTGACAACTAATTCACCCCCCCCCCCCACTCTCAGTTGTCCCCAGGACCTAACAATTGGTATCAAAGCCTAGTCCTCTTTTTGTAGAAGTTTAACAACTTGAGGAGATCCAATGTCTACTAACTATTTCAGGAAGGACAGTCCTAAGCTTGATGGAACCAACTATGGAATATGGAAGGTTAGAATGGAGACACATCTAAATTACATTGGAAAGGACATCTAGGATGTTACAAAGAATGGCTATACAACTCCTACAACCAGTCAACCTAATCCACCAAACTTGGCTAAAGATGAAGAAAATGATTGCAAAGCAAGAGAAGCACTTTTGAGTGCATTAACAGATCAACAAATCATGGGATTATCAGATAGATCAACTGCTAAAGCCATTTGGGATCATCTAGAAACATTGAATGAAGGAGATTCCATAGTCAAAATTGCAAAACGTGAAAGCTTCCGAGTCATTTATGAAAATCTGAAAATGGAAGACGATGAAAGGATTTCTTCTTTTATGGAAAGAGTAAATGAAATTGTTTTGGGTATTAAATGTTGTGTAGGAACCTTAAGTGAGGATGAAATTGTTTCAAAAGTTTTAAGAGGATTGCCACTAGCATATAAAATGAAGGTTACTACTATAAATGAGTTAAGAACAATGCCTAATACATCAGTAACTAGGGATACATTGATTGGAAAAATTTCAGCTTTTGAAATTGAGGAATTTGGTCCCGTTGCTACTATAAAGACAAATTTAGCTTTTAAGGAATTGACATCATCTACACCATCATTTGACAAGTCTAATTGGAAAGCCTTTTATGCAAGAGAACTTGAGGAAAGCAGGAGAGAAAATGAAGAACTTGAAGAACTTGAAGCACTATTTGCAAGGAAAATGCCTAAAGGTCCAGTTGGAAGTAAGTATGAAGGTAAATCACCCTTTAAATGCTTTAAATGTAATAAGATTGGTCATATGGCTTCTAGATGCCATGATAGACATGCTAGACTAAGAGAAGAAGCTAGAAGAACATACAAGCCTAACCCTGAATATCAGAGATACAAATTTAAGAAGAATAAAGATAAATCTTGTTATCTTGCTGATGAAGGAGTCACTAATAATTTTGATGAAGATCTGGCAGACAATTGATGGGTTTTTGTTGCTATAATAGAAGATCAACTGGTACCTACTGTTCAACCAGTAGAGCAAGCCCTGGCAGCTAAATTTGAAGTTAAGGATGAATGGATCATTGATTTAGGATGTTCACATCACATGACTGATGATAAAGGTAAATTCTTGGACTTTCAGGAATATAATGGAGGTCTAGTAAGATTTGGAGATGATAAAGCTTGTTTGATCAAAGGTAAATGTACAATATCTCTTCATGGTAAGCATAATACAGACAATGTTTACTATGTGGAAGATTTAAAGCATAATCTTTTGAGTGTTGGTCAATTAGTTGAGAAAGGATTTCAGTTACAATTCAAGAATGGTAAATGCAAAATTATGAACAGAACTGGCTTGGAAATTGCAACTGAAAATCAAACTAGAGGTAACATATTTCATTTGAATAATAGTGAAAAGACATGCTTGATTGCACATATTGATGAAAGTTGGCTATGGCATAAGAGACTCTGTCATGTAAATTTTGATTGCATGGTAAAAATTAGTACTACTAAGGAAGTTAGAGATTTACCTAAAATTATCAAACCTCACAATCCAGTATGTAAGGAATGTCAATTTGGAAAACAAGTTAGAGCATCTTTTAAAAGTATTCTAGAAAAATCCAATAATGCTCTTGATCTAATTCATATTGATTTATGTGGTCCAACTAGAACTAAAAGTTTACAAGGTGATAGATATTTCATGCTAATCATTGATGACTATTCTAGAATGTGTTGGGTTACTTTTCTCAGAGAAAAATCAGATGCACTTGGGAAATTCAAACTATTCAAAGCAATGGTAGAGAATGAAACTGGTAAGAAAATCAAATGTCAGAGATCAGATCAAGGAGGAGAATTTACATCTAAGGAATTTAATACCTTCTATGAAGTGAATGGAATCAAAAGACAACTATCAGCACCCGAGACACCACAATAGAATGGAGTCGATGAAAGGAAAAATAGAACTATCTTGGATGCATCTAGAAGTATGTTATCTAAAGAAAATCTACCACATGTATATTGGCGAGAGGCAGTAAGCACAACAGTCTACACATTCAACAAAGTTCACATCAAAGGAGAAACTGGTAAGACCCCTCATGAACTATGGTTTGGTATTACTCCTACTCTTAAATATTTTAGAATATTTGGACGTAAATGCTATATTAGAAGAGATGAGTACATTTGCAAATTTGATCTTAGAAGTGATGAAGGAATATTTCTTGGTTATTCATCTAAGAGAAAGGCATATAGATGGTTTAACAAGAGATTGCAAAAAAATGTTGAGAGTACAAATGTGAAGATTGATGAACAATTCAGAGGAACTTCAAGGTATATAGACTCTAAACTGGAAACAGAGACTCTAAAAAATGAATGTACATTGAACCCACCAGTATAGAATGAAGATCCAGTTACACTGGTATCATCTGAAAAATCCACAGTAATGGAGGAACAACAACAAACAAAGACACCCCAATATCTAAGACTAAATCACTCTAAAGATCAGATAATTGAGAACAAGTATAAAGGAATTATGACAAGAGGAAGACTGGAAAATGAAGAAGTATGTCTTATTTCTCAAATTGAACCATCATCAATTAATTAGGCATGCGAAGATAAATACTGGATTAAAGCTATGGAAGAGGAACTAGAACAAATTGAGAAAAATAACACATGGACATTAGTTCCTCGGCCTAAAGACAAAAATGTGATTGGAACAAAATGGGTATTCAGAAACAACCTTAATGAAGATGGTAAGGTAATCAGAAATAAAGAAAGACTAGTGTGTAAGGGATATTCTCATAAAGAAGGAATTGATTATAATGAAACCTTTGCATTGGTAGCTAGAATTGAGGCAGTAAGATTATTCTTGGCTTTTGCAGCACACAAGAACTACAACGTATATCAAATGGATATTAAATGTGCATTTCTGAATGGAGATCTTGAAGAAGAAGTTTACATTGAACAACCTGATGGATTTTCTTTAACAAATAACCAAGATATGGTTTGTAGGTTAAGGAAAGCTTTGTACGGGTTGAAACAAGCTCCAATAGCTTGGTATGCAAGATTGGATAAGTATCTTTTGAAGATTGGTTTTTCTAAAGGTAATGCTGACAACAACTTATACTACAAAGTGACTAATGATGACATCTTGGTTATAGAAGTTTTTGTTGATGATATAATCTTTGGAGGAGAAGATGGATTATGTAAAGACTTTTCTATTGAAATGCAACAAGAATTTGAAATGTCTATGATTGGAGAGATAAAATTATTTTTAAGATTGTAGATTTCATAGACTGAAAAAGTTATATTCTTGAGTCAATCCAAGTACTTGAAGGAGTTACTAAATAAATTTGGGATGGAGAACTCTAAACCGGTAAGCACACCTATGACTACAAATGACAAATTATCACTAAGGGATGAATCTACACCTGTTAATCTGACTAGGTACAAATCTATGATAGGAGGTTTACTATATTTGACACAAACAAGACCTGATATTATGAATGCAGTATGTATTGTTTCAAGATTTCAGATTAATCCTAGAGAAAATCATGAATCAACCGTCAAAAGAATTTTTTGATACTTACAAGGCATTACAAATCTTGGATTATGGTATCCTAGAGATGAAAACTTTGAATTATGTGCATATACAGATGCAAATTGGGTAGGAGATATGGATGATAGAAAAAGCACCACCAAAGGAGCATTTTTTCTTGGCAGCAGATTAATTTCTTGGTTGAATAAGAAACAAAGTTGTACATCTTTATCAACAACTGAATTAGATTATGTTGCAGCAACAACTAACTATACAGAGGTATTATGGCTTAAGAAAATGTTGAAGAACATAAAGGTAAAATGCAAGGAACCCATAACTATCTATTGTGACAACACTGTAGAAATTGACATATCTAAGAATCCGGTATTACATTCTAAAACTAAACATGTTTCTATCAAACTGAATTTTCTAAGGGAAAATGTTGAAACAAAAGAAGTAAAACTGGTTTATGTGAATACTAAAGAGCAGATTGTAGATATTTTCACTAAACCTCTTCCTAAGGAGACCTTTGAATATCTCAAAGACCAGCTTGGTGTTATACCCCCACCGGTAGAAACTTATACAGTTGATGTTTGTCATCACCCGACAAAATCAATAGAGAAATCTTTTATTTCGGCTTTGATGAGGAAGCTACTTCTTAGAGGGAGCAGTTGGTATACTAATTTGGTTGGTATTTTGTATTTACATCTAGTTTTTCATTGACTTTGTCATTTGATGTCAAAGGGGGATAGATTGGTATGGAAAAACACAAGAAAAACACATGACACTCCCAGGGGGAGAGATTGTTGGTTTTTGGTATTTGGCATTTCTGTCTTGGCACTTTGATGGTTTTTCCATCTTGTGTTGCCATCAATGCCAAAGGGGGAGATTGTTGGTATTTTGGTATGGTTTTGTCATTGATGTCAACACATACTATCACTTATCAACTCTGGCACTTTGAAGAATTGGCAATGTTCACTGACATCTGGTACACCGATAGGATATAATGTTCACCGACACCTGGAATGGCATGGAAAACACCTAGTTATATTGAAGACATCATTTGGACTCTTTGTCTTGGAGATTTTTTCATTGGCATAATCATATTTACATATTTGCTCTTACCGATAAATAGGTCCAGATCATTCACCGATAGGCTTATCTATTCCAGATCAGCATGACATGCTATGGAGATGTTTTATTAATGTTGTAATTGCATTGAGCTGACATGATGAATTAGTTATTGCATCAGATATTGTTTTATTTGTAAAATGATCTTATTGTAATATCCTTTAGAGCCAACCTACTAAAATTGGTCTTAGGTTATGATATAAATGTAAGATCTTATTTTTAAGATCAGAGTGGAATGTGAAAGAGAAATTCTGTGAAGGTATATGTGAGAATAAGCAGAGCTATACATGCTGACATCATTTGAAGGTTGAAGAAGGGTTTTTGTGAAGACAATCAGAACTACATCGGTATTGAATTCAGTATAGTAAGATGCTATTTTGAGGAGTACATCCTTATTGGATTTAACCATCCAATTGTAGTCAGTGTGACTCCTATTGTGTTTGAGTAGTGATCTCTAGGTGCTTGACCTTTCTACATGTGCAAACCCCATTTGTATACACATACTATCTGTAGTAGTATCATCTGATTGTGGGTAAGGTTTCCCACCATGGTTTTTCCCTTTATAGGGTTTCCATGTACAAATATTGGTGTTATGTGTTGTGAATGTTATTGTCTTTTTGTTTCATGCATTAATCTTTACTGATACTATAGTTAATTGATAAAACTATCTATCGACGTACAAGTCTAGTTCACCGGTATTAAGCATTAAAGTTGGTTAAGTTGTTTTGGTTTGAATTTATTTGACAATTTATTCACCCCCCTCTTAGTTGCCCCTAGGACCTAACAATTAGAACTCTCAAGTATCTTCCACAACCTCTTATTATAACATCAGTAGGCCTTTCTCTTAGGAGAATAAGAAAGAAAGATTCCTTCATCACATGTAGCATCAAACTTCCCTAGATCTTCATCTCTTCTGATATAGCATTTACTACCAAAAATTCTAAAATATCTAGATGTAGGAACATGAACAAACCATAACTCATGAGGAGTCTTACCATTATCACCTATGATATGCACCCAATTGAAAGTGTATACAACAGTACTCACAACTTATCTCCAATAGATATGCAGAACATTTCCTTCAATCATCATTGTTCTAGCAACTTCATGGATTGTCTTGTTCTTCCTCTCCACAACACCATTTTGTTGAGGGGTTCACAGAGTAGATAACTATCTCTTTACCCCATGGTCTTCACATAAATAATTGAACTCACTAGAGGTAAATTCACCACCTTTGTTAGATCTTAGACATTTCAACTTTTGTCTAGTTTCACTTTCAACCATAACTTTGAAAATCTTAAACTTCTCCCATGCTTCAGGCTTCTCCCTTAAGAAAGTAACCCACATCATCCTTGAATAGTCATCAATTAACAACATGAAATACATGTCACCCTGCAATATTATCACTATAGAAACTATTTTCTTTTGGAAAAAACTCTTGTCTTCTTTCCTAATTGACATTCCTTACATATGGGATTAGAAAGCTTTACAATCTTAGATAGATCTCTTACAACTTTGGTGGAACTTATCGTAACCATGCAATCAAAATTTACATGAAATGTCCTTCTATTCCATAACCAAATTTCATCAATTTGACCAATCGAATAACTTTTACCACCAACATTCAAGTGAAAGATATTACCTTTGTTCTTTGTACCTAATGCATTCTCAATTCTAGAACTACTCAAGATCTTACATTTGTATTCTTGAATTGCAAATCATAACCCTTATCAACCATCTATCCAACACTCAAAATATTATGCTTTATACCTTCAACATACAATACATCATCGATTTTATGCTTACCATAAAGAGAAATAGAACCTCCACAATGGATTATACTAGCTTTGTCATCTCCAAATCTTACTACACCACCATCATACTTTTCCATACTCACAAACTTACTCTTATCACCTGTCATATTATTAGATCAACCACTATCAATAACTCATTCATCTTTCTCTTCAACTTTAGTAGCCAAAGCTTTCTCCTCAATAATGCAACTATTAGAATCAACAATCATCGGATCATCTTCCTTGATAGCAATGAAAACTCACTCATCTCCTAAATTTCCCTTATCAAACTCATCATCTATCACACCTTCATCAACAACAAAGTAACACTTCTTCTAATATGTAGTCTCATATGGCTTAAATGAATTCTTAGAGACACTTTCTAGACACCTTGAGGCAAAATGTCCTATCTTATTGCATGAAAAAAATTTAAGAGGCAACTTTCCTTCATACTTAACGACACCTTTAGGAAATATTTTGGCAACCAGGGCTTCAAGCTCTTCAAGATCTCTTTCTTTTTCTTCATGATCTCTCATCTCCTTCTCATATCTGGATACTCTTGTTGAAATTTCTCCCAGATCATACTTCTGCTTCCTGGATATAGTATCTTTGAATGTAGATTATGATTTAGGAAGTGATTCACCAAACTCTCTCAACTCAAAAGTAGAAAGCTTTCCAATCAACATGTCTCTAGTTAGATATGTCACTATCCAAATCTCAACAATAGAAGCAACCTTGTTCTTGTAAGAAGGAGACAAGGATCTCAAAAATTTAGCCACAATCTTAGATTCTTCCAATACTCCACTAGCACATTTGATGTTCAACACAAGCTCATTCACTTTTTGCATAAAGGAGGTAATGCTCTCATCTTCGCCCATCTTTAGCATCTCATACTTTCCCTTCAAGTTGTACAACTTAGAAACTTTCACATGACTATCACCATACAAAGTCTCCAGCTTCTTCCAAATCTCATGAGAAATCTACAAATCCATCACATTAGTCATCTCATAATCAGACAAGGCACTCAAAAATGATTCTTTAGCTCTAATATTGAATTTGACTTCTTTTATTTCATTTGGAGTACTAGGACCATTAGCAGGAACATTATATATATTCTTAGTTATCTTCCAATAATATTCACCTATGCATCGCAAATGACATTCTATCCAATTATTCCAAAGAGTGTAATTTGTTCCATTAAATCTTGGAGTATCCTTCTTAAAAGAAAAGGTTTCCATCCTGGATCTCCTCAAGTGGTCAAGCTTCTTTCAAAGGATCTATCTCTAGTACCAATTGTTGGCAACAAGGTAGCAAATTGAGAGGGTGTGGTGAAACAGTTTGCTCACAAACTCTACACAACTCAAAATTTTGTTGATGATATTATTTTTGGTAGAAATAATGGTTTGTGCAAGAATTTTTCTAATGATATGCAAAATGAGTTTGAGATGTCTATGATTGGTGAGATGAAATTATTTTTGGGATTGCAAATTACTTAGTTGGATAAAGGAATTTTTATATCTCAATCTATGTATGTGAAGGAATTGTTGAAGAAGCTTGGTTTAGATGATTCAAAACCTATTGGTACACCTATGGTGACTAGATGTAAGTTGACAAAGGATGATGGCTCTCTGAAAGAAAATTAGACTAGATATAGGTCTATGATTGATGGATTGTTTTATCTGACTCAGACTAAACCATATAATATGAATGTTGTGTGTCTTGTTGCTAGATTTCAAGTTGATCCTAAGGAATCTCATGTTGTTGATGTTAAGAGAATTTTCAGATACTTGAAAGGGAGATGATTTTTGTTTATGGTATCCTAGAGATGATGATTTTTGATTATGGTATCCTAGAGATGATGATTTTACTTTGAGTGCTTTTACTGATGCTAATTGGGAAAGTGATGTTGATGACAAAAAGAGTACTAGTGGTGGTGCATTTTTCTTGGGTAAGAGATTGGTTTCATGGGTGAGGAAGAAGCATGATGATATCTCTTTCTCTACTGCAGAAGTTGAATACATTGCTTCTTCTAGCAATTGTAATCAGGTAATTTGGATGAAGCAAATGTTGAAGGATATCAGAGTTATTTTTTATGAGCCTACAACTATTCATTGTAATAATTCAAGTGCTATCAATATTTCTAAGAATCTAGTGCTGCATTCAAAGACCAAGCATATATCAATCAAGTTTCATATCTTGAGAGAGAAGGTGAATGAGAAAGAAGTTATATTGGAGTATGCATCTACAAAGGAACATATTGAAGATATCTTCATGAAGCCTTTGCCAAAAGATACATTTGAGTATCTCAGAGAGAAGCTAAGGGTGATTTCCCCTCCGATGGACTTCACAAAGATATCTTGTGATCTGAATTGATGAGTGAGGCTATTACTCAGGGGGAGTACTCAGTGGTGTGGTTGAGATGTTTATTGAGAGTTTATTCTAAGGGGGAGAGAATAATCATTTGTATCCACCTTTTGTATTGATGTCAAAGGGGGGAAAAGCATGTGAAAAAATACTATATCATGTGCTAATCTTAGGGGTAGATTATTGTGCGTTATGGGGAGATTGTTGGTTGTTGATTTATTTATTTGCATTGAATTTTTTTTACATTCATATGTCTCCATCAATGCAAAAGGGGGAGATTTTTGGATTGCTAAGAAGTTTGTTGGAATGATGTGTTGTCATTGATGTCAACATATTCTTCTGTGTATTCCAGTGTTGCAATTAGATTAGATAAGTTGGTTTGGCTAATATGTTATAGTTGAGTTGTTGTGGTTTAATGGGTTTTGAGATAAGTATCTCTAGCAAATTTACCTAAAGTTTTAGTTACCTGCATGATGATCTAATCAAGTTATGAGGTCCAGTATTGTGGTTGGTTGTCCAGTTGTTCATGTTGTTCAATGTTTTGGTTTCTTCTCCTCATTTCTTTAGAATTGTAATATCTTGGCTTGCAGATTTGGAAAAGTGTTTGGGATGTTCATATGTGTCTTCAATTTAGATGGTTCATGATTTGGAGGTCTATAGGTGAATATTTTAGTTTGATAGTCAGTTCAACATGTGTTCTTGAGGTTAGATACATTGATGATGGAGATTCTAGTAAGTGGTGATGTTGCAGTTGTTGTTGTGGTGATTCACATTTCTTGTGCATGTTTCTAGATCATGTTCTTGTTGACATGTGTTTTGACACACTCACCATCTCTCCTAAAAATTAATGAGTTTGGCAAAAACCCACTACTCCAAGGTCTCTATAGTCAGGTCTCAATGGTGATGGATAGCCCAATGGTTGATGTGGTTATACCTCTAAAGGGGCCTATTGGTTAGAACTAAATCTTGATGGTTACAGATAATTGCACTTCCTCTTTTTTTTTGTAGTTTATGATTTAAGATTCTCTGGGGAAATAAAATGTGAAGCGTAAAGGGAAACAAGAAAATAACAATAAAAATCAATATAATGGCAACTTAATGAACTACTCAATCAGTTCCCTGCAATCTAGTCAAATTTTATCCAAGTTAGCATTCAACAACGGACCTCCAAAAAACCTACAAAACCATCAATTTCAAAAATCTATGGAAATAAAATTATCAACAATATGGCCTATCATAGTAGTTCTCATACACCACTGATATGCACAATATGATTCATATAATGATAGACAAAATATTAAACCACATTTCTAACTCAAAACAATAGACGTTACCAGATTACATAGAACAATTTGGTAGAATATAAATGTAGATCAAGAAATCTACAAGCTTCTTTTCATATTAATCTCCATGAATGTATAACAAAAATAACTCAAACTTCTTAACAATCTACAAAATACTCTAAAATCTCTAGGTAGGCCAAAAATAATCAATTTGAGACCTTTACAAATGAATTCAACTTCTCAATTTATAGAAGTTTTCCACCCTACTATCTAGGAAATAACCCTATTCTAAATTAAGAATTGATCCTAGGAGACGCAATTAACTTGCAAGTTTCTGCCTTGATACTCCACTTAACTACAAAATAGGGATTGCATGAGCACTACAAAGACCCTTCTTGGTGAGCCACATTTTTGTAATCATGCAAAATTTCTCTCAAAATTGGAACTTGAGTAGGAGCAACAGTTTTTAAAATACAAGAAAAAGCTTTGCTATCTTTAGCAATTGTATGCTTATCTTTTTATTTCTTGGTAAAAAACTTATAATTTTCAATTATACATGCAACTACCTGGACTGGAGGATTAGCTACATGCTTAATTCTAAATTTATATTTCTTCAAAACCTCATCTGCATGTGCTCCTTGTTCCTCTAACTCCTTCACCATATCTGCCACCTCTTGACACTGAATAATCAACTATGTGTATCTATCCATAAGGGTGACATCGAAAGGGGCAACATGTCTTAGGTGTTGTGCCTCATATGCATCCTACTGATTTAAAACTTGCTACTAGTCTATTATTCCTGTATCAGCTATTCTAAGGCCAAAAGGTCCCAGTATGTTCATCACAAAATTCTCATATGACAAAATTTCCTTGAGGAGAGGGTCCCAAATGTCAGTCATATCCTTGATATACTATTGATACATATCTATCTTTAGCTCCAAAATGTATACATAGGACTGTAAGTTTTCATAACTATCTACTCCTAAGAGATCCTCTTTTACTACCACCTCTTCTCCTAGTCGTAGTATCCTTTTCAAAACTCCAAGCTGTTTATTAAAGGTGCTCTCATTCCGCTCCCATTGTGTGGAGCAGGTTGCGAAAGCTCCACCTACCTGTACCACCTTATGGTATATTTCTACTGTATTCTGCAAGAACAACCTAATCTTGGCTGCATTTACCTGGGTCCAAGATTTGACAGCAGCAGCCACTCATCTCACCTCTACTAGTGCCTTTACTTCTCCATCTTGCAATGATGAGGTTGAAGGCAAGTCATCAGTTCTACAAGAGTCCAGAGGCTTACTCATTTCAATTAGGAGCTATTTATATTGACCAAGTTGCACCTTAAGCTCCATATTTGAGGTATGTTCTTTTTCAACACGCCCTCTAACAACATTTGTGGCTAGCTCCAAGGTATCTAGCTCTCCCCACTTGGTTTGCTTACCCAAATTTACCTGGGATATTTGATACTTGGGAGAAACCTGTCTCTCAACTTCATGTGGTACTACCACATCTGTAATCACCTCACCAGAATCTATTTTTGACAAATGATGGATGGTTTTCAGCTTTTTAACCTTTGGAGGTTCCTCACTGATTACTTGTTGTAGAGTGACCTCTGGGAGTTCTGCTTTTCTCTTTTTCTTCCCGAAGGTAAACTCTAGCCATTGTGGTATATCTTCATCTTTATCACCTTTATGTGATACAATATCTGCAGTTATGACATAAACCTTTTCTCGCTCCTCTGCTTCATCTCTTACTTTGGCTCCCATTTGCCTAGGATCTTGGAGTGAGGAAATTTGGTAGGCTAGGTTAGCTTGGAGAGCTCGTTGTTTGTGTAATTCTCCTAGCTTACCACTGACCTCTTCATTGAATGCCATTTCTTCATCATTTGGCTCCATCTGTGCTTGCTCGACTACTATATCCTTAAGAAGGTCTTCTTGATCTTGGGGAGTTAGGATCAACCTTTCATTCAATATGTCTTTTGCCTCACCCCGTTCACCTTATAGCAGTCATTGTTGCTCAAGATCCTCTTCTTCTTAATTGGAGTCAGACTTGACATTTCTAACTTTCACCCCTTCAGTGGTAGATGTGAAGCCTTTCACTCTAGGCTACCCTGCAGATATATTGACTAATGGTGGTGTAGGAGTAGTGGTGCCTAGAGCACTTGTTGTACCTGTTGAAGGTGGTTGAGTGGGTATCTCCTCAATAGCTTCTACATTCTCTTCTTTTTCTTGGGTACCCTCTCCTTCAGTGTGGCCTATAGCCATTCTTGGTGGGAGAACTTTGGTGAGTGGTACCATGCCCAGTCCATCAGTCACCCCTAGGTCTGCAGTCTTCTTCAACAGTTCAAACTCCCTCATCTTTTCTTGGAGTTTTTTCAACAAGTCCTTAGTTCTTTCTTGAGGCTTGTCTTCCTCACCTGGGTCAGTGGAGGTATTTCTCCTTGAGGCTGACCTTGTCTTTCGAGCGTACTCCTTATGGCCTCTTGACTAAGGTACCCCTAAGGTGGATTCCTTTTGTTTTGTTTTTGATACGTTGGAGCTTACCCTCTTGCTTAACCATTGTTTAGACCTATTGATGACCGCCTAGGAGACCTTCTCCATACTTGTATCTTTAGTTGCAGACCACTTTACTGGAGAGAGGGGCCTCTTATCTATACCTGATTCTCTATAGAATGGATCAAGTAACTCTCCATCATCCCTCAGGTCTTTAGGGAGGTTAGTCTCAATACCAAAATCTCTTACCTGTGGGAAAGATAACCTATTATATTTCTTTTCCCTGACCTCAAAACTATCTTGTAAGTTGGCCCAAAAGTCTTCTAGGTTGGGCCTGTGCCCCTCATATGCCTTAGGTATAGCTTATTTGAGTTTCCCGTAGGGATCATAAAATTCCCTAGCATGATCATATTCTTTCAATTTTAAATCTTGAAGCTCTTGTTCCGCTAGTTTTGCCACTTGTATCTTGGAACAGACAAAGTATCCAATGGACACTGAGAAATCGATTCATGTTTTATGTTTCGATGACAACAATGACTGAAGGCCTACAAGCTACCTTACATATTCTAGCAGAATCACACTATCATTGCAATAACAAGGCAGCAACATTGGGTTCCCTTTGAATCCACTAACCCTGATGTAAGTGGAGCATGGGTTTTGGATGAACCAACATGCCCACTCTCAAATGATAGCCATAGCCTCTGGGCTAATCCGATATCCTACATCCCTTGTCAATTTCATGATTATTGGGAAAACAAAGGCATCATTGACTCACTTGAAATACAACTTAGTATTGGCTAGAGTGAGTTGGGAATAATACTCCCATATCTTCTTCTGTCCTTCCACCTGTAGGCCTGGGAATTTTCCAGTAGCTACCCAAATGACATATGATGTGAAGAAGAATTTTTGTGTATGCTGCACCTCTTTCATCTGCCTATAGATATTATTAGAGAGGGTTTGTGGCCAATCAAAGTATTATTTCCCTATTAAGATAGTGCTCATGAACTCGAACATCTAGGGATGGAAGTGCTTGCAGGCTCTGCTGAGCATAATGATCAGGTCCTTTTGGGGTTCTTTGAAATCCACCCTTAGGATCTCTATTGCCTTAAGCCCTATCTTTCTTTCTTCTTCTAGCCCATTGGCATTCATGTGCCTCTTATTGGCTGATATTTTGTCATTCCATGCCTTTAAGGCCTCTTCTTTAGTTAGCAGAAACACTTCTTCCCTGGTGGGGATACCAAAGATGAACCCAAGAATATCTGGGGATAAGTCTATAACTATTTTTCCCTATGTGTCTATGCACTTTCTAGTCTCTCGATTGAAAAATGGGGCAATGGCCATTATTAATTCTGGTGCCTGCAACAATTGTGGGAATATAGTGGCCTCTGCTAGGCCGGATCTCTTGATTCTTCGGTGGAGGGCCTCCAAGGTAGTTTTTTTCAATTGAGTTCTGATATCTTCTATTTCTATGTGGCCAATTTCAGTGTTTGTAACCCATCTAATTTGATTCTGAAGCTTTGAGACATGGACCTATCCCTGGTAATGGTACTTCATGGTGGCTGGGAGTCTATCAATTTCTTTGCCTCTTTTGCTGGTAGATGAGTCCATCTAACCACTCGAACCTGGAAGCAAAAACACAAATCTTCAGTCTCTAAAATGAGGCATAAACTTTAAATTGCTTCAGGACTTCAGGGTCCTAGGTTAGGAACAAGGAGAGAAGGCTCAGAACTCTAGGGATCCGAGGTTCCAAGGTTAGGTCTACACAAAAACCTCTTAGAACTCTGAGGTTCCAAGGTTTTGGGCTCATGGAATGGGGTGATCTGAAACTCTGGGGATCTGGGGTTCTAGGGATCTGGGGTTCCAGGGATCTGGGGTTCTGGGGTGGTGGAAATGGAAACCACCTGGAACTCTAGGGATCTAGGGTTCCTGGGTGGTGGAAATGGAAGCCGCTCAGAACTCCAGGGATCCGGGGTTTCGTGGTGGTGGAAATGGAAACCATCCAGAACTCTGGGGATCCGGGGTTCTGGGCTCAAAACTAGGGCATGCAACAACAACAAAACAACACAAAAAACAAGAAGAAAATAAAACAAAAAGGAAAAGAAAACTAACCAAGAAAACACAACAAGGGTGAGAAAATTCACCAACCTGATGAATCAAAATGCCCGAAAATGCCAAAGGAAAGCTCGGAGGTCTGGAAGTTCGCAACTTGGAGCTAGGGAGGAGGAGCTCTGAATGCACAAAATGAATTTTAAAAGTCCACGATCTCTATTTATAGCTCCCCAAACCTATCCATACGAAAGCATTTAACACAACCCCGAGACTCTGGGGTCCTGGGCTTCTGAGCTCAAAAAAAGAAAAAGAACACCCCACCCTGGAACTCCGGGAATCTGGGGTTCCGAAGCAGAAAGTGAAGATGACCTCAGGACTCTGAGTTCTGAGGTCAACAACAAAAGACCTTGGGACTCCGGGGCTTTGGAGTTCCAAAGTAACCAACAAAGACCTCGGGACTCCGGAACTTCGGAGTTCCGAGGTAAAAACCAAAAAGGACCTCGGGACTCCGGGACTCCAGAGTTTCGAGGTAAAAGGAAAAAAAGAGGGGGCCCACATTTCAACTCAAGGAGACTAATGGGGAAATAGATATGTTGGGCATAACAATTCTATCCATTTTGATAGTTCTCATTGATCATTGTGGGTGTATTTGATCATTTTCTTGATCCAGTGGTGTTCTTTGTGTTATGTGACATTCATGGTGATTGCAGTGTGTTGTAGATGCTCAAGGCATAATTCTTGGTGCTTTTCCTTATGTGTGGTGTTGATTTAGGTCAATACTATGTCTTAGTTGATATTGTTTTGGTCTGCATGTGTTGTTGTAGTGTGTGAGGTTATATTCTTGTTATTTGTGTTGAGGGTTGAGCCAACCTTGAAATATAGGTTGATGATTTGTATAAATATATGTAATATTCATTTGTGAGATGTATTTGCATTGTATTTGTAAGTTAGTGATCAAGTAAATGTGTTGGCAAGAGTTTTGATCTTCCGAAAGTGTGAAAATAAATTTGTGGCAGAGTAGATCAGATTGTGCTTAACTGAAACTATAACAAGGCATGAGAAGATGTTATTTCATTAGTTCATGATCCTCTAGATGTAATCTTAAACTTTTTGTAAGATAGTGAGTCTTCCTCAGGGTTGTAGCCCTTCTTGTTTTGTGATTTGAGCAATGATATCTAGGTAGTGTGCATGAATGCATGTGCATACCCCATTGTAATATTTCATTTACTCCTAATAGTGTATTATCTCATTGTGGGTAGGTTCTCACCATGGTTTTTCCCTTAACCAGGTTTTCCAGATTAAAAATCTTGGTGTTATGTGTGTTATTGATTTGTGCTAATGGTTTATTCTTTTTGTAGACACCTAAAATTAATATTTAATTAATTTAAGCCTATCAACATAATTAATCGACTTTAATTGTGTTATCCTTATTCCTCTCAGAATCAATTAAATCTAATTTAATTAATCTTGTCACTATTGTCCAATAATTAATTTATCAAATAAATTAATTATTCCCTTATTCTTCTAAAGTCCCCTCCAATAATTATTTCCTCTAAACCCACTCAGTTGATTAATTCTAATTAATTAACCTAGTCATGTGATTCTTACAAATCACTTTTCCTAATCTCATTAGCCTAATTAATCCTTCTAGAATCTCTCATAATCATGATTATCATTATCCCTCGATTTTTTATTCCCACTCATGTCACATCAACATTGAGTCTCTCAAAGAAATTCAAATTCCTTTGAATCCCTCAATGCATCCTTATTTTGGAATTTTCAATTCCTCATATTTGAAATTCAAATTTTTCCCCCCTTTTTCCCAAGGAATTTTATATTCCTGTTTATTTTCCCAAGGCACCCTTGATCCATGCCTTCTATCTAAAATCAATCTCAACCCTTCATAATCAAATCAGTCTTGGCCCTCCATTGGCCTTTTCCAATCTATAGATTGGAGCCTATTATCCTCACAAATCATCCACTTCTTATGCATCACCATGCTACCTATTTCTTCTCCCATCCTCTTCATAATCCTCTATCAAATCCATGCATCCTTAATCTTCTAATCCAAATCCTCCTATCCATCACTCAAACCCAATCCAATACACTTACCTTGTTGAGCATTTGGAGAGCATTCCACATCCATCAAGAAGGAGCCCATCCAATCAAGTTGAAGAGAGGCACTATTCAACTTCACCAAAGACTCAATCCAAGGGAGAAGGTAAAGGTTTGCAAGGTATAAGCATTATCTTCATATTTTTTTGTGGTTTTATGTAGGTTTCATGTTTGAATATCTTTTAGTGTTTTGTTTGTGCACTAACCACCTAAATCCACCTTGTTGGTTTTTCCCCTCTTCACTTTCATTTTCAATTATCAGATCTGAATTTAAGTTTAAGTTGTGTAGAGTTTGTGAGAAAAATGATTTAGCCCCATGCTCCCCCCTCTTAGTTTTTTGCCTTGTTGCCAACAACCATATGCCAGTCATGTTTCACTATTTGTTCATTTGATCCTCTTAAAAAAATATATCTAGGCATTTCATTGCACAAAAAATCTTGCAACTACTATATTATTGAATGGTATAATTGAAAATGATAACATTAGGTTCTTGTCATAAAATAAAGATGTGTGGATAATATGTCTTCAAATATGTGTTATAAAAGTATAGAATAAATGAAAGAAAATTATTTAGTAAAAATTTTAAATAAATATGTAATTGATTAAGATAAGTTGGTCATTTTTTAGATCCCAACCATGTTACAAAATAACAATAGATTAATAATCACACACAACAATAACAACCAAAATAATCTTTAATTTGTAAAGGTTATTTACTTTTACTTAGTTACTCATAGGAATATTCATAAGGAATCTCTAGAAGTCTTTTGTCTTATTTGAGTTCTCACATGTGTGACATTTGTTTTATTCCTAATATGTGGAATTTTAGAGCTTATGTGTAGATTTCTTCTTATGAGGATTGTAACACTTTGTGCATATACAGGATAATAGATTGCATCCATAGACCTGGGACATACATTTGCAACTTTGATCTAACCTCTATTTATGAGGTGGTTCTCTCATTTCTTCTCATGAAATATTATATGCTAAGCTCTCTCTCTCTCTCTCTCTCTCTCTCTCTCTCTCTCTCTCTCTCTCTCTCTCACACACACACACACACACACACACACACACACACACACACACACACACACACACACACACACACACACACACACACACACACACACACACACACACACACACACACACACACACACACACACACACACACACACACACACACACACACACACACACACACACACACACACACACACACACACACACACACACACACACACACACACACACACACACATTACATCTTCCATATCCTTTATGCCATCGCCATAATATTGGGGTTTTTATCTTTTCTTTTTTCCCTTACAAAATGTTTTCTTTCCTCGTGAGTTTTAGTGTGCTTTATCTTAGTTATCTTGGCTCCTCAAATTTAATAGTAATATCTTACTTGAAACAATCTCATAGACTAGTTCATTTTGATATTCCATGTATTTTTCCTTTCAAGTTTCCAAAAATAATTTGCATAACCTCCCTCATTAGGTTAGTATTTATAAGTGTTTTTAGCACTTTGCTTCCTTTCATTATGAAACTTAATTTGAGGTAAGTTGTCTTGGACCTTCAATCAAATTTGATTTTATTATTTGGGGGTTTAAATAACACAGGAGCTATGATTGTAAATTTAGGCTTCAGGTTAAAATTACAAGCTTGATGGAATGTGAAGATTGGATCGAAATCATTTAGAGAGAACAATTAGGTTTAATTAAGTAATTAATTTTCATCATAATTTTAACAAATCTAAAGACAACTCTAAGAAATGGAAATGTATCAAATTAGACTATATGATAAACTAGGGTTTTATTAGGTGAGATAGAGGAAGGAGCATGCCTAGAAAATCATTTCAAACATGGAGGCTTGATGAGAACCCATGGTGGAAAAATAGTCGGTGTGAAACCTTGCAAATTAGTGTGGCCAAAAGTGGACTCTTTCCACCTAGGCATTTTTCATTGCACCTGGTAAACTTTCCACTATCCTTTAAAAGGACTGAATAAAATTAAATAGTTACTTTGTCATTTTTGTTGCAAATACTTTTATTTTAGCAAGCAATAAAAAATACCTTGGATTGAAGGTTACCTTTTGTTGAAGGTGTTTTTTATTTCTTAAAAAGTAATTAAATGAAGACCTTGATTTGATTGCAACCTTCAAATGAAGGGGTGCCTTCATTCAAAGGCTCTAATGCACATGACTTTCGAAGAAATGTCCTTTGCAAACTTTCATTTAAAGGTCAATCCTAAGAAAAAATGACCCTTGGTGAAAACTCATGATCTCCCAAGTTTGGGACCCATTGTATTGGGGTGACCCATACATACATACATACATACATACATACATACATACATACAAACATACATACATACATGTACATATATGTATATAGGTATATGTTATGTATGTATATGTGTGTGTGTGTGTACACACACATACACATACACATAACACACATATATACATGTATAAATACACACACACACACACACAAATATAATCATGCACATCTCTTGCTTGAATATTGTTTATGGCATTAAGTTCATTGTTATCTTATATCAAAATGGTATATTTTGGATTATTTCTCTATGATCAAAATGATTATATATATTATTATAACAAATTTTATTAATATGATCTTATTTATGATGAATATACGATATTCTACAGTCATCAAACTCACACCTTGTGATCTAGTTTATGGTAACCATTATTATGTTATCCTCACATGGTTAATTATTATTATACTATTCTATAACACTTACAATGGTGATATCTCATACTTTTCAATTCTTATAAGATATTTTATCTAACAGTCATGTCTAGTTTTATTTATAGCTCTATTTGGAGGCAATATTGAGACATTATACCCATAAATTTTGCTTGCATTCACTAGCAAACATTTAGTATCTTCTTATGGTGCTACATGATGTTACATTTTCATATGTATATTCATTAATAATCTCAAGGTTATTCCATTTTACATGTATTTTACTCCCCTCAAATTAATTATATTATTTTCGTGCAACTAATTAGAGGTACCATAAGATCACTAGAATTATTTTATTAACCTAGCTAGTAGTGCAAAGCAAAATTCTGACAGGAGACAGATTGCAAAGAATTTGTTATATGGGCCCTTTCAGATGTTAACTATGTTGCATAGAAGAAGAAAGGTTGGATCACCTCGTTGTCTAGTGTGATTTCACTTACAAATGTTGGATTTATTGTTTAGGTGTGTTAAACTAGCAAGGATCTTTGCCTAATACATTGGGTCTGTAACACATAAAGGGTCAATCTTGGGTGGACTATGGTACAACATCCAAGTAATGATAATTTGGCACATTTGGAGGGAAAAGAATGAATGTATTTTCAACAATAAGGTGTCCTCATTAGGGACGATACTAAATAAGATTGAAATTAGAATCTATGAGCATATCAATGTTAAAGTTGAAGATAGACAACATGATTTCCTAACTGGTTTGGATGAATATATGATTAAAATTTTGCCTCACTTGGTTCCTCCAAAGGGAGGTAATATAAAGAATAATAATGTTTGAGCTAAAGCAAAGTGGTCTCTTTCATCAAAAGGCCATTTAAATTTATTTTTTTGGCAGCTCCTCAAGGCCATTTAAATTTATTTTTTTGATAGCTCCTCAAGGGGTAATCCTAGTCCATCTAGCACCAAATTCATAGTCAGCAATAAAAATGGGCTATTGATTTCATCTGGTTTGGTGAAACTTCTTAATGGCACAAATAATGATTCTAAGTATGTGGCTCTTCTTGATGGCCTTAAGATGTGTAAGCATAAGCACCTTCGAAACATTGATATTGAAGGTGATTCTCTCAATGATGTAAGAGTAGTTATTTAAAACTTAACTCCTAGCTAGAATTCCAATACATTGCTTGAAAGGATTCACACATTATTTGGGGAAAATGGAGACTATATGATCATGCTGATTTTTTGTAACGCAAATAGAGAAGCATATTTTCTTTCAAATCATGCAATTGAGCATGTTTTTCAATCAATTATTTCAAGTGATGCCATAGTATGGGCTAACCTTTAGATAGTGGTATTGGTTAGAGATAGTAGGATGCCTCCATTACAAACTTGGGTCTAGGATGAGACATGTGACAAGGATGTTTCAAATTCTTTAACTTCTTGAACCTTGCCTTGATCAATGACTAAGGATAAGATAAATATGGATACAAATCCTCCAATTGTTTTAGACAGGTGGTAATTAAAACTAGTAAATAACAAGCTCTTGGAAGACAACATAATGGTTACATGTGAATATCTTGTACACTTCCATGATGAAGCCCTCTTTAGTTCAGATTGAGTGGCCTCAGGAGGTCCTAGAAGCCATTCGTATTCTTGCATGCATACTCTTTGTTAATAAACACTTTAATATTTTTTACAATTAATGATACGGATCTACCCCCTATGGCAGAAATTTGGTTTTAAAAATAATGTCTATCACATGATCCAAAAGACATTTTAGATGCTACTACATTATTTCAATTACCTCAAGTTACCATTTATTGATTCTATAGTAGGTGGTATCCTTGCTCTACCACAAGTGAAGTGTTACTAGATGCTATCCTCTTTTCATTTTCCTTTGATTGTAGACATCATAATCTTTTTTTTTATGACTATAAGATACTGTTCATTCATTTACTTTTCTTTTTCTTTTTATGAATGTATAAATAAATATAATTTCATGTTAGCTATGTTAGAATATTTAATCTTTACTTGGCTTAGGTTTATTTGTATTTAGTTTGGGATATTCCTTTGGAATCCCTACATGTAATTTGTCCTCTAGTACATGTGTGAGGACAAGTCATTTCTTTTATTTTCCTTTGTTAAGGAATTTTAGATTTCCTCCTTAAGAGGATGTGGACATATGGCACACATATTTTATGAATGGTGGCATTCATAGATTTGGGAGTTACTTTGCAACTCCTCTCCTCATCTCTATTTAAGAGATGTCTTCTCTCTCATTTCTTATTAATGACATTATTGTAAAGAGCTTCTCTCTCTCTCTCTCTCTCTCTCTCTCTCTCTCTCTCTCTCTCTCATTCTCATTTTAGGCATTGCCTCATTCATAATAACACAAGGGGTTTTTCTTTGGTTTTCCCCTTTAAAAAGTTCTTCTGCCTCCTTCTTCACATTTGGGTGATTGCTCCAAGGTTTCTGCATTTCTCTTGGTAACATTTACTCCATCAATAAACTTGGATTTTGTTTTTCTTTCCTTGCTCTTGTATTTCCTAACATGGTATTAGAGAAAGTTATAATCCTTGTTTCAAGTTGAAATTGATGAAGGTTACCATTCTATGGAGTTCACCTTCTTGGAGGCATTCTTGAGAGGAGAAGAAGTTTTTTCTCTAGTATTTTCCACTGTGCATGTTTTTTTGCTTTAAATCTGTATTTTTTTTAATTTTTTTTGCTAACGTGCTTTGGAAGGTATGCTTCCAAATTTTTTTCTTTTCTTTAAGTTTTTTTGTGACTAGTTTGGAAGGTTTACCGCCAAACTCGGCCTCCTTAATCTTTTTGGTCGGCTTGCTGCCAAACCCATATTATCTAACTTGTTTTGGAAGGC
The DNA here is from genome assembly GCF_030272615.1 of Cryptomeria japonica. NCBI lineage: Eukaryota > Viridiplantae > Streptophyta > Pinopsida > Cupressales > Cupressaceae > Cryptomeria > Cryptomeria japonica. Next base: position 607,328,120 of record NC_081408.1, on the reverse strand, counting down.
TTGCCACCAAAACTGATTTATTATTAAATTGCTATCTCTATTTGTTTGCAAGCTCATCTTAAAAATCTCTCAATAAGTTCTCTAATCTTGCTTGCAGTTCTATAATCTTGCTTGTAGGATTTGGTTACTAAGAATTTCATATTGTTAAATATCGACCTCTGTGTTTACATCTCTCTGTTCTAACTCCTTTTTTTTGCATTTATGTTTCATTTAAACTAATATTATTGTAGATAATACATTGTCAACATACATTTAACTTTATATGAATGAATTAGTTGTTTCAATCATTCTTATTTATGCATATTATCACTAACCTATGGGGGTTTCTAGTCTACATATTCTCCTTTGCTAGTTTTTGGTTTGATGTTAGCATAAATGACCATTATAATCTTTTGTAATGCCTCTACATATTTCACCTCCATGTAATGACTCTCTTTTTTCTTAATTCCTTGTGCTCTTTTGCACACTCTTCAACCTACATCGTAGTTTATATCTAAAATGCCTCTACTCATTCTTTATTCTGCCTCTATAAAATTTATTGCATGATGAAGTCTTAAATTTTATTTCAATGTTTGAATAGGTCAAAGCTTCTCTACTTTTCAAAGTTTATAATTTTTAAGTTCTATTTTTTAAGACCCTTCTTTATTCATTCTCACATATATATAAGTAAAGTAATCTTTCTTTAAAGTAAAGTCTAATTTCTTTTACATTAAAAGTAAACTTTATTTAAAAGTTTAGTGTAGTTTATTTTTTCTAAAAAGTTTATAGTAAATAAAGTTTTTGATACAAAATTGTTTTATTTTATTATTAAGATTAAAAGTTTTTAAAATAAAGTTTGTTTAAATAAAATTAAGATTATCTTTTTAAAAATTTGAAATTTATTATTAAGGATTTAAAAATAATATTTTTTTTGAATAATAATTTTTTTAACAAATCAAATTTGGTTAATTTTAGTCAAGGAAGTAATTTCATTTTTAATCAAAGGGGGTGATGTTTTTTACTAACTATTATTTTTTCACAATTATTTTGTTATCATGTCTACTTTAATTATGGAAATTAAATTAAATAGTTTTAATTATCATTCATGGAAAACACATATTTCTTTTATTTTTCATTTCAAGCACCTTTTGGATGTTGCTATTGATAAATGAGGAAGCATTTGGTTTGATTGGAATTTCAATGGTTCCTGATTTGTATGTGTGTGTGTGAAAAATGGACCTGTAACTGTATCTAAAATACACAACACTTAAATTAAGTCATTAGATGCATGGTTAGTAAATCAATAATCAATGAATAATAAACCATTATAAAGCAACCCATTGCCTTCTAGTAGATACAAATTTAGATTGCTCTCAGGTTGCTAAGCTATACAGTGACTAGACAACACCTAAATGAAGGATTTTTAAATCTATATGAGCATGAATATGAGCTAAATGGATGCAAGATGTAAGCTAGATATGCAAGATTAATCTAACATGATTTAAGAAGTATATGAATATTTAAGCTAAATGATTTAAGCAATATGAAATAACTAATATGCAATATCTCAATGCAGATTCTCAATGAACCTAGAGCAAAAACAACATAATAACAATATATTCTTCAGGATCCTTTGAATGAGAGATGAGAGCTCGAATTTATAGAAAATTCAAAAAGAAATCAACAACTAAGATCAAATGATGATGAGCAGTCAAGATTTTCCAAGAGGAAGCACAATCTAGGTGAATTGATGTGATTGGATGCTTTTCTCAGTTTTAAAGGAAATTGAACTAAAATTAAGATAAAATCAAAAAAAAAAAATTGATTTATTCTCCATTTCATTCAATTTTAATATTTAATTATTTTATTTGCTCTCTCTGAGATTATTTATGATTTTTTAATTTGTTTTTCAAGATTATCTCCAATTGATTTCTTTTCTCAATTTTTAATTCTTTTTGTTCTGTCAATTAATTCCTTTTTTGATGATTTAATGACAAATTGATTTATTTAATAAAATATGCTAGGATATTCAATAAAATAAATAGGATAATTGTTTAAAAATTATTTACTTGGAATGATCAATTAATTAAATAAATATTTAATTAATATTTGTTGATTAATTTGCCATGTGACATTAATGATTTTATAAATTAATTGTGTGATCAAGATTGATTTAATTGCCTTTGGTTAGGACCTTGGTGACGTTGTCGAGATTAGGGGCTCATGGTTTGGATGACCATTTTTAGGGTATTACATTTGCCCCTCTTTTAATTAATGTGTGAGCAACGCATTGGTTCAAAGAAAAGTTGATGTGTCAGAGATACCAGTTCTGAACTTGATTGATCATGAACCAGATGAAAAGCGAGGTGTTTAGCTTGATTTGAAGCGATGAAGCTGAACAAAGTTGATTAAAGCAATACTGATCCTGAACTCGATTGAACTAGGAATGATAGAGAGAAAAGATACCGAACTTGAACTTGATTGATCAAGAAGAAGATCTTACTGATCTAGAACTTGATTAAACTAGACACAGTGAGCGAAGAGAAAAACTGATCTTGAACTTGATTGATCAAGATACGATGAGCAAAGATAAACTGTCCAACTTGATTCGATGTGATGAAACTGAACACCTACTTAGATTGAGCGTGTGATCAAAGAAACTCTTTAAACCCTTGATTGAGTCTAAACGAATAATCAACTTGATGAAAAGTGATGAAACTGATTAATGTTAAGAGACTGATTCAGATGAAGACAATATCAGCTTGATTTGAAGCAATGAAACTGATATGCCCCTAGCGATTGATTTGATGAATCTTAGATGCTTGAATATTTGAAAATTTTCTTGACATTTGAAGATGTGAGGTCATAAGGTCATGAGTATGTCCCCTTGGGAGCAAAATCGAAGGATGGCAAGGGTACATGATTATAGGCAATTGTTTAGTGATTATAAGTTATTTGAGCACAAATGATTTAGAGGAATATTTGAAAATTAAGCAAGAAATCAAGTGCAAAGTTGATTTGTAGAATACATTGAGATTCAACACTGACTTATTGAGAAATTGAGTGTAAATTAAAGAAGAGAATGAGCAGTTGATGAAAAGTGCTAAGTGGTCCAAATTTTATGAAATTGACTAGCAGAATGATCTCGAATTTTAATTTCGATCTCGAAAATGGAATTAGGATAGGCAAATCAGCCAAGGGTACAATTTTCGTGTCCATCGGAGCAAGTTGAAAAATTAGGGTTTTGACTATATATGGGGTAAAAGTGTCATTTTCAATTCATTTTAACCCTCCAAGTTTGAAAATTTGAAAAGCCCTTTGTGAAGAAAAATGGTGGTTCCTACTCATGTGCATCAATTTGAGTGCCAAAGATGACATAATCAACCTCAAAACTATGAGCCAATGGTAAGTGATCTATCTTAAGCCTGTTATTCATTTCAAAATTGAATTTTTTTGTTGAATTTTTCATGTTTTTGCATGTAGAAGTCGGCCGTTTTCATTTTGTCGTGTGAAACAGGATCTTGTCTCATACGACAAACTGATCAATTTTGTTTTATCATTTAAGTCTACTAGTTTTGTTGTATGAGACCTACCCTTCTATCATACAACAACATTCAAAAGAGCCCATTTTGTCATTTAGGGGCTAGTCTTGTGTCATATCAGCCTGTTTTGTCATATTAGGCCACTTCCTGAATCGTACGAGTTTTTGTCTCTATGATGTTTTGTTGTTTGGGAAACAATGAGCATTTTTGAAGGTGTAAACTTGAAATTTTGATTTTGCGGTTGATGTAGTTGGATTTGCATGATGTTTTGCTTCCATTATCAACTACTTTGGAATGTTTCCTGATGATCTTTTGTTTGATTTTTGTAGGTTTGATTGCCCCACGTATTATTCAGGTGTGTATATCCACCTACGATGGCATTAGTCAATAGTTATCAGATATAGACTGAGCACATATTGATCTGTGCGGATTGACTCATCTTCTTGGGTTGCCTGATATCTGTGTGAATCACGGTATGCTGACTGCATTAGTGGAGAAGTTCCATTTAGAGCATAATACATTTCATTTGCCAGTTGGGGAGATGACCATCACTCCTGAGGATGTATACAGGATTCTCTGTATCCCTTTTGTTGGGGATAAGGTAGATTATGATTCAGCACAGTGTCTTGGCTTTCTAGCCCTAAGGCAGGTATTCTGTGATGCAGACATTCTAACATAGTCTATCAGTTGGGAGGACATGATGACCAGATATAGTGAGGACTTTCCATTGGCTTGCATCTTGGTAGGTTTCATCGGCTATTTTTTTATGCCAGACAGGGGACAACAGGGGTTTTTATGCAGATGGGGTAGGATGTTAGAGAGACTTGTGGAGAACCCCCAAAGGTTAGGATGGGGTTCTTGCATTTTGGCCCGCATGTATCATGAGATGCATGAGATCATCTATTGGGAGGGGAAGAGCATGGCTGTCAAAGTTTTTATGTTGCAGGTATGGGTCTGGGAGCATCTCCTAGTATGCAGGTTGATTGTTGATGAGGCTAGAGATCCACAACAACCCATTGTTTATAGATATGCTAGATATGTGACGCAACCCCATCTGAGAACGACCAATTATTGGACATGGCAACTAGATGATCTAATAGTTGTCACATGGAGACCTTACAAGGGTCTAGAGCCTTGGGATGATTGGTGAGTTGTTCGTAGAGACCTCTTCATGATATGGCATCTCATAGGAAGATCATAGACAGTGGTCGAGCAGTTTATTGTTACTCGAGTGATGAGGCAATATAGTAGACCTCAGGGGATCTCACAGGAGTTTACTGCATATGCACATTATGTAGATGAGGAGAGGTAGGGATGGGGACCTAGGCTATCATACACCTTGAGCATGTAGGAGCTGACTCGGTTACAACGGCTGAGATGAGACTACCTAAATGATATTGCAAATGCGGGGGTATTTCCCTAGTAGAGGGACTGGTTCCAACAACATCCATTCTTGAGATTCATGGATCTGACTGAGCAGACAGCTTGCATAGAGTAGGTAGAGGATGATTCCCCCACATAGGTACAGGGACATGGACAGAGGTAGGGATAGAGAGATGAGGCTCTAAGGCAGGCAGGTGGTGATCTTGGTGCTAGCAGTAGTAGGGTATCAACTGGTGGTAGGCAGTAGAGAGGAGAGGGTGGATCCCTAGGGATGGTTGGAGTGAGTCTAAGCAGAGTGAGGGTGCTAAAGGGTGGAGGAGAAGAGGAGAGAGTAGCTCTGAGACAGGTCAGGCAGAGGAGAGAGGAGCAGGAGGGAGCTAGAGGTAGAGATGGAGGCAGAGAGCTTGCAAGGGATCAAGGGGCTGACACAACGCGGTCGATGAGAGCACGCCTAGCGGGTTTACAGTCATAGCTAATAGTGGCATAGACTCAGCTAGCGGAGTGAGACCGACAACTAGCAGAGATGAGGGTAGAGTGAGACGGTTTGCAGTAGGAGGTTCTTCATTAGACGAGTCAGGCAACCCATTATGTTGTGGCTTACAACATAGCAGTTCTAGTAGCACAATAGGTTGTATCGTATTCATAGTATATGGCTCGATCAGAGGGAGCTCGGGCACCTAGGTAGGATCCGGGTCAGTAGGCTCCACCTCCTTCACCACCTAGCAATGAGGGAGAGGCAAAGAGCTAGATCTTTTTGTAGCTCTGAGATTTTTTAGTAGACACACCTAGTTTTTGTAGCCCTTACGATTCTTGCTCCAATGGGAGTTTGTATATGTCATTTGACATTATTTTGTACCTTGAGACTTGATCATTTTATATATATGAGATCTCAATTTCACTTCATTGTACTTGTGTCAATAGATTTATGAGATGCTTGTATATATGTTTTATTCTATATGTATGCATATCTATTTAGTATGGATGTATGTAATGCAGATGAATATGGATGTTTGTTTTTGTTTCTTTTCATATGCAAATAAAATGAATGAAAATAAGTAATGAGGAGAATGAGTAACTAGTAATGCAAATTTTTTTCATTTTTCAATGCAATAAGATGAATGCAAATGAATGTATGAATCTGTATAATGCTTATGTATGCAGCTAAACGTCTCAATACACAAGTACTCAATCAGAGAAACGATGATAAAAAAGAGACCACTTAGATGAGAAAATGACGACTGCTTCAAACTCTCATTCAGAAGATAAAGAGATCATTGTTACCATACCAAAATCACTCTAAATTCACAAAATGCAGCATGAAATGCAACCTAAACCTAGTCACTGGATTTGAAATGCTTAAGTTTCATCATTGAGCATTTTACAACCACAATAGGCATATTAGAGTTCCTTGCTTTTCATGTGCAATATTAATTATCTCATCCACAATGACCCTTTTTTGTTCATATCCTTGGACAGATTTCTCAGGGACCTGGATTGCATGATAAAGAAATTCCCTCAAAAAAGACAAAGAAATGATGGGAACCTCCCTATAGCATTCAAATAAGCAGAGTCAAGGTATATGTGGCAATTTCACCTTGATGTGAAGGCTCATATCATAGACACCCAACTAATTTAGATGTTTCCAGATCATCAGAATCATTCCTACAAGTAGAAAACAAAGAAAATATTATGCCCCCAATCCTTGCTCCTCTTAGTCAAGATAGACTTCCTCGAGTTACTTAGAGGAATAATAATTGAAAACCAATAAAAGACAGCACTCAAAGAAAATTTCATTCATAGCTCAAACTATTTAGTGTTTGTTTTTAGTAATGTTATTTTGTTTGTGTACTCAGTGATAAAACTCTTCAGTAGTCAAGAGACAGGTGACTGACTCGGAGTGGATGACCAGGTTTCACTGACAGAAAGATGACTTGGTTGATACTGCTTAGGATATGTAATGTGCTCTAACAATTAACCTAAGACTAGGACATTAATTAGTTTCAAGCCATGAGGGTTCCAATGAACTAGGATGTCACAAAAGTGACTAAAAGTTATGTACAAATGAAATCAAAGATGCGTGAAAGCGGTAATGCCAATGTTGCGTTGATAGATGGAGTGCTTGAGTACAAGAGGCACCTATTTGCTAGGTTTTCACCTGCTTGGCAAAGATTCATTGTTTTTTTACCAAGGTGCTTGTTTACCAAGTTTTCACCAAGGCATTTTTGCTTTTTTTTTCCTTTTTTTCCTTTTTTTTTTTTGGATTTCTTCAAGACTTTTTTCTGATTTTTAGGATTTCTTCAGGACTTTTTTCTGATTTTTAGGATTTCTTCAGGATGTTTTCTAATTTTTTTTGGATTTCTTCAGGACTGTTTAGCTACATAGGCTGTTGAAGTAGAGAATATTTAGCTAAAGAATTTCTTCAGGTGGAGGGTGTTGATCAATTCACGAAGCTGTTCGCCTTCTGATGTTGAGAGTTGATAGGCACCAGAGCCAAAGGCTGCAGTAATGATGTAGGAACCCAGCCAGTTGGGTTCAAACTTCCCTTTGTTGTCTCGAAACTATTGATTCTTAGGATTTTCTCTCAAAACAAGGTCACCAACCTGAAATTATCATTGTCGAACCTTTTTGTTATAACCTCTAGACATTCTCTTTTGATATGCTCTTAGATGATCAAACGCCACTTGCTGACGTTCATACAACAATTTGATTTCTTGGAATCTAGCTATTCTATAGTCTTCATCAGTAACAAGACCTTCCAAATAAACTCTTAGATATGGTATTTCCACTTCAATAAGTAATATTTCTTTGGACCCATACACCAAAGAAAAAGGTGTAGCCCTAGTAGGTGTTCTGATACTTGTTCTATAAGCCCATAGGGTAGGATTGAGTTGCAGATGCCAATCTTTTCTAGATTTATTTACTGTTCTATGTAAGATAGTCAATAGATTCTTGTTAGATGCTTTGGCTTGTCCATTACCTTGAGGGTAGTACATAGATGACCAGTGTTGTTTTATTTTGAATTTTTCACAAAGTTCATTTAGATCTTTGTTCTTGAACTATCCTCCATTGTCAGTTATAATGGATGAAGGTATACCATAGCTGTAGATGATATAATTAAGGATGAACAGAGCTACTTATTTACCGATTTCTTTGATGAGCAGAACCGTTTCTACCCACTTAGTGAAGTATTCAATGGAAATTATAATAAACTTGTGTCCGTTAGATGATGCAGGATATATTTGGCCAATTAGATCAAACACCCACTGTTGAAAGGGCTAATGTGTAACAAAGGGTATGAGATCCCTTGCTAGAGCATGTATAAGGTTCCCATGTAGTTGACATTTTTCACAGGTTTTAGAAAATTTTATAGCTTCGTTCTCCATGTCTGGCTAGTAGTAGCCAGCCCTTAGTAGTTTTTGTGCTAAAGTTAAGACTGTTCGAATGGGATCCACAAACACCTTCATGAACCTTGAATAATGCGCATTGAGACTTCTCAGTTTCTAAGCACCTAAGCAAAGTACTATCTAAACCTCTCCTAAATAGGTCATTAGCAATGATGGCATACCATGATGTACTTCAGATTAGGTTCCTTTCTTTCATTTCAAGAAAGATTAGCAGGGACAACTTGGTCATGCAGGTAAGAGTAAATGTGGCTATAGAGAGATGAGTCATGTCCAATAATAGAACATACCATCTAGGACTTGGGAGAATCATAGGAAGGATAATGTAACTCTTCCACCAGGAATTCAAAGCAAAAATTAGATTCTTGTAGCTATGGTATAGACGCCAAGGTGGCCATTGCATCCGCTGCTCTATTTTCTGACTTGGGGATCTTCTGAAATGATACAAAGGTAAAGTATTTCTTGAGATCATCCACCATTCTCTTATAAGGCATTAGTTTCTCATCTTTTGTCTAATATAGATCATTGATTTGGCTAATAATAAGTTGAGAATCTCCATAGATGTTTAACTCAACAATTTTCCATTCAATGGCTAGCTTGATCCCGTTTACCAAAGCTTCATATTCTGCAATGTTGTTTGTGCAAGGGAAGAGAATCTTGTAAGCTTACGGAATTGAATATTTTTTAGGAGTAATAAAAAGTATTCCAGCACTAGAACCATGTTGAGTGAAAGACACATCAAAGAACATCTTCCATGATTGTTGAGTAAGGTGCATGATTGATTCATCCAGAAATTCTATATGTAGAGGTTGACTATCTTCAAGTGGAGCATCAGAAAGTTGGTCTGCAATAACCTATCCTTGGATGGCTTTATGTTCCACATATTCAATATCAAGTTTCGTAAGAACCATGACCCATTTAGCCAATCTTCCTATGAGTGTTGCTTTGCTAAGAAGATATTTGAGTGGATAAATCTTAGCTACTAGCTTAATAGAGTGTGCTAACATATAGTGTCTTAATTTTTGTGATGCAAAGACTAATGCCAAGCATGATTTTTCTATTATAGTGTAGTTCATTTCATAGGACACCAATGTTCTACTAATATAATATATGGCTCTCTCTTTTTTTATTTTCATCCTGTTGTGCCAGAAGTGCCCCTAGTGAAGTATCTGTAGCTAATATGTATAGAATCAATGGCTTACCTTGAATCGGTGGCATCAATATGGGTAATCTTTGATTTGTTTTAGATGTTGTTCACAATCTTTATCCCAATTGTATTGAACTCCTTTCCTTAATACCTTTGTGAAGGGTTGAGCTTTGTCTTCTAGCTGAGATATAAAGTGCCTTATTGATTGAAGACAGCCCTGCAAACTTCTCATTTGACTAATATTCTTGGGCGAAGGCATTTCCATTATAGGGCATGTGCACAAAGATGGTGATCAGAAAAGTGGACACCACCCAAAAAAAACATGAAAAAACAAGCAGAGCGTATGCAGTTTTAAAATTTGAAATTCCTGCATACGCGCTTAGGTTTGTTCTTGCCAAGCCTAGAAAAGGTAGCATGTACATGCTATTTTTAGGAAAATGAGTGCGTATGTGCTGCCCATAGGAAAATGAGTGCGTGCGTGCTAATAATCCAAATTGCCTAGTAAAAAAAGTTTTTAAAAAAGAACTGGGTCTCATTTACCCGTGAATAGTGTGTTTTCCCCATTTCCTCTCCTAAACCGCGAACGGGGTGCTAGATTTGTCCTCCAACCTATGGATCAAGGTTATTTTTTGTTTATTTTTGTCTTTCTTTCCGGTTTATGCAATTTGTTTTAAATTTTGAATTTAATTTCATTAATTTTGATTAGGTTTTTTCATTTTTTGTTTCAAAAACCATATTCTTCTAATCCAGAACAAGAACAACGAAATGCACCTCCTGAAAACCCACAAGAACAACCAAATGCACCTCCTGAAAACACAAATAACCCCCAATTCCACCTTTTGACTGCACACCTGAAACACAGGAAGAATTAATTAATTAGTTAGGACAAAATACATCTAAAATCAATAGACTAATTGTTAAATTGAAAACTTCTGAACTTGACCATCATCAATCCCTCACCACTAGCCTAGAAACATTAGCTAGTGGTGCCATAGTTGTTTCCACATAAATTACCAAATGGGGAAGCTTTAGGGATAGGTGTCATCAATTCTATGCCAATGGGCTATCATACGATGGAGTAAAAAACAAAAATATTACTAAACAACAAATATGTGCCCTTTTTGTTGATCCCAAAACTGGTCAGTCATTACCTCTTAATGCAAAGAGGTTTCCCATACATTGGTGTACCAATGTACAGATGAAGAATATTTTTTGGCAGAGGTGGTGGATGGTCTTTGATGATCCACCTTGTAATAATTATGAGGTGCCATTATATTTTTTGAGAAAAATATATTGTGAGTTTGTGCTCAATGTGCGGCCAAACTATTTTGACATGAGAGGGTTTCATGGTAGAGGTGGTGGCTCTGCCCAAGATAGACCTGGAACCCATAGGCAATTACCCATGGAGAGTCGCCGCCCCCTAGCACCAAAACTCAAGGTGCATCAGGTCGTCCCATTAAAGCTGAAAGAGTCAATGGAGCTACAGACTCTTTAGGTGGCCACAACATTGACTGGTGCCATCATCCAACATGGGATGTCATTAGCACACCCTATTGTATTGGATGATGAGCCATTAGAGGGCGACAAAGAGCCCATCTAGAATATGTTTCTTAGTTGCTTGGGGATATGCTCGGGGATAGATGATGTAGCCAGTGCAGATGGATCCTCATATCATCTGTACATGATTTGTGGTTGTAGATGTCAGGCTCACACGATTGAGGATGTCACGCTGATAGATGAGTTGATGGACATGGTGTTTGCCCATGAGCCACAGACACAAGTGTATTGATTTGAATTCATAACATTTTATTTATCAGTCACTTTAAATTTGTAATTACATAAATGAATTTTCATTTATACATCCATTTAAATTGAGACAAATAATATGCATTTCAGAATGTAGCAACGGTATCCCATACACAACCCCCAGTTACTATAGCTGCAACTTCGATGCCTGAGGTATAAATTTTCTAACATGTTAAAATAGAATAGTGCACTTTGAAATAAAAAAAATAAAAGATATACTAATTATCTTTAATGCTTGGTCCAATTTCTGGTTTGTAGGTGTTGACAGGGGATGAAATGTCCCAGATTGATGACATCACGCTCTCAGCGATCAATTTTGGCCTACAAGGCTATGCGGTATCATATTTTGTACAACTCTTTTTATGTATTGTTTTGATGTAATATGCAAGTCATTTCATTTTAGATTTTTAAAATTATGTTTAATTTATTATCTGTACTAATATCTCATGTTATTTTTTTTTAGGGTACCCCCTCCGCATTTAGGGCTCGTCCTATGAAATAGAATTCCTCAAAGATGCCAAAATGTGGGAAGAAGGTAATTGAATACATTTTTAGTTTTACAATTGTTTGAAAATGTTGAAATCAAGTATTAGTTGGGGTTTGTAGATTGATTAGTGTTTTTTTGTCTATTTTATATGTATAGCAGCCATTGAACTTTGTGGATTTGTTGAATGCACCTGATTCGCTCGCAGATCAAGAGAGGGTGGAGGTATGTATCTCTACTTTGTTTTCTTGATTTCATGATTAGATGCATGCGTACATGTGAACTTGTGATATATTATAATCTTATAATTTTTCATACAGGAAATATCCATACCTATTTTTTCAATGGCATACCCTCCTCCTTGCACTAGAGAAGCATCTCAGGATCTGGTACACTTTTGTTTGATATGTAAAATTAATTGTTTTTGACCTTTAATACTTATCATTATATTAATTGTATTTAATCTTTGAACATTTTTTGTATAGGTAATAGCGATAGTTTCTACATCGATGGTGAGCCATCCTCAGTCCATTGGAGAAGCATCTCAGGCACAGGTACATCATTGTTCTCTATATTATAGCTTTTAAGTGTTTCTGATATATTTATGTTAGTACATTGTATTAATTGTACATGTAATCTAAGATAGACCCCTTCGCGGTATGGCCATAACGTGGATCCATTTAAGTATGTCTTCAAGAAGACTCCTAAGAGTGACAAGGAGAGGAGAGCAAAGACATTAGCTCCTAGATTAGTCGATGAGGTAATCTACATTTCAATTGCAAAGGAATTAAAGTTAAATGCATAGTTATGTTGTTAATTGTGAACTATTTTCTACAAAAGAATTTTAACTTGGCTTTTGAATTGTGGTTTTGTAGCCATCTACAGAGCTGCGTACTGCATCAAAGAGGCTTGATTTTGATGATCCACCACAATTTTAGGATCATATAGTGTTATTTTTGGTCATAGAATGACCAATACATGCAGATATATTCTACATTTTTATTGTATATCGATTTGGACATGGCATATGCCACATTTTTCTAATACTTGTATTGACTTGGTAGACATGCCTTTATTTATATATATAAATATCGATACTCAATCCAATAAATGTGTAATGAGTTCATTATTTTGTATTCATTGTATTTTGTGGTTGTCCTTTTATAAATTTAAATGAATATTTGCATATGTTATCAACAACATGAATATAAACAACAAAAATATATGATATTAAACATTGCAATCGTGGAATATGATTTGATAAAATTTCTAAAATGTTGAATTAACCCTACAAAACTCCTTGTATTCAGTTAATTATTGTGTATTCACTATATTTGGTGGTTGGCCTTTTATAAACTTAAATGAATATTTGCATATGTAATCAACAATATGAATATAAACAACAATGTGTTTGGTGTGAGAGCACCCTCATGCTCACAATGGTCAAATTTTGTTCATCATGTGCACAAACCAACATTTCAAGTGCATTTGGGTGGGCAAGTTTATGCTAAGCATGCCCCTATCATGCATCCCAAAGTGCCGGAACCTTGAGCGTCATTCTGTACCGGTGTGATCTCTCAATTGCCTTGAGTCCAAAAAATTGTCAAAATTTGACAAGTTGTTTCTTTAAATCCAGGACACATATGGTCAATCCATTTAATCTCATGGGGTTGCGTGAGGCTCCTCTACAATGGCCTATCTCAGTTTTGGACGACTCAGAGCCATTTTCAATTATTAGCATTTTTTCGCCTGCTCCAAAAACCATCAATTGCATGCAATGAAAAGTTGCAAGATTGGCTAGAATTGATTCGGTTCATCATGTGCACAAACTGACGTCGCAAGTGTGTCTGGGTGGGTAGGTTTACACTAGGCATACCCCTGTCATGCATCCCAAAGTGTTAGAATGTTGAGAGTCATACCGTACCATTGCGATCTCTCAAGTGCCCTAAGTCCAAAAAATTGTCAAAATTTGACAGACTGTTTCTTCAAATCCAGGACACATATGGTTGATTTGTTTGATCTCATGGGGTCACATGAGGCTCCTCTACAATGACATATCTCGGTTTTCAACAACTTGGAGCCATTTTCAATTATTAGCATTTTTCGCCTGCTCCAAAAACCATCAGTTGCATGCAATGAAAAGTTCCAAGATTAGCTAGAATTGATTTGGTTCATTGTGTGAAAAAAAGACATCACGAGCATGTCTGAGTGGGCAGGTTTACACTAGGCATGCCCCTTTCATACATCCCAAAGCATTGGAATGTCAAGAGTCATATCGTATCGGTGAGATCTCTCAAGTGCCCTGAGTCCAAAAAATTATCAAAATTTGATGGACTGTTTCTTCAAATCCAAGACACATATGGTCAATTCGTTTGAACCCATGGGGTTGCGTGAGGTTCTTGTATAATGGCCTATCTCTATTTTCGATGAATCGAAGCCATTTTCAATTATTAGCATTTTTTTACCTGCTCCAAAAACTGTTAGTTGCATGCAATGAAAAGTTGCAAGATTGGCTAGAATTGATTTGGTTCATCGTGTGCACAAACTGACATCGCAAGCGCATTTGGCTAGGCAAGTTTATGCTAGGCATGCCCCTGCCATGCATCCTAAAGCGTCGAAATGTTGAGAGTCATACCGTATCGGTGCGATCTCTCAAGTGCCCTAAGTCCAAAAAAGTGTCAAAATTTGATGGATTGTTTCTTGAAATAAAGGACACATATGGTCAATCTGTTTGATCTCATGGGGTCGTGTGAGGCTTCTCTACAATGGCCTATCTCATTTTTTGATGACTTAGAGCCATTTTCAATTTTTAGCATTTTTTTGTCTGCTCCAAAAACCATCAATTGCATGCAATGAAAAGTTGCAAGATTGGCTAGAATTGCTTCGGTTCATCGTGTGCACAAACCAACATCGCGACCATACCTGGGTAGGTAGGTTTACACTAAGAATGCCCCTCTCGTGCATCCCAAAGCACCAAAACATCGAGAGTCATACCGTACTAGTGCGATCTCTCAAGTGCCCTGAGTCCAAAAAATTGGCAAAACTTGACGGACTATTTCTTCCAATCCAAGAAAAATATGGTCGATACTTTTGAACTCGTGGGGTCATGTGAGGCTCCTCTACAATTTCCTCTCATGATTTTTGACGAATCGGAGCCATTTTTGATTGGTAGCATTTTTTCACATGCTACAAAAGTCATCAGGTGCATGTAATGCAAAGTTGCAGGATTGGCTAGAATTGATTCAGTTTGTCGTGTGCACAAACCGACATCACGAGGGCATCTGGGTGGGTAGTTTTATGATAGGCATGCCCCTATAATGCATCCCAAAGCACCAGAATGTCAAGTGTCATACCCTACCGATGCAATGTAGAAGTTGCTTGACAATAATGACAATTTTTGCTCAAATTGTATCTAGTCTCAATTTATGACCCCTATGAACTGATAATGACTCAAATAATTCTCCATGATTATACAAGAATCAAGAATGCTCATGATTGACCAGGGACACATCACATATACTCAAAACATAGTCACAAAACATTGACACACAAAATAGTCACAAAACATTGTCACATATTATTAAAAAATTTGCCTCTAAATATGGTCAAATTAGCTCTTGGCTATTTGATTATACAAAAAAATGTCTTACAAATCATATCATGGGATTTTATACAAAATTTGGCATTACAATATGTACAATTCAACTCATCGCCATTTTAATATACAAATCATCTCATGGGCTTTTATACAAAATTTGGCATTACAATATGTGAGATTCAGCTCATCCCCATTTTAATATACAAAATTTGGCATGTACATATATACAAATCAGCTCATTCCATTTAAATATACAAAATTATGCCCCTAAACTTGTAAAAATCAGCTCATGGGCATTTATATATACAAAAAATGAATATAGAACAATTCATCGACAATTTATAGAAAATTCTCAAAATCATTCTACTCTGAACCGTAGAATCAATCAAGTGAGCCTTCAGGATTGGCTCTAACCCCTATTGTGTCGAGTATTGCCTCGTGGTCAGATTCATGAACTTTCCATAAAACCTTCTTATGAGTGTTGGCATTATGTGAACCGGTATGAGGACATAATGATATTGTATGTTGTCATTGATGTCAATATGTGATATGAAGAGAGAACCGACATATGTGAGAACTGGCATATATGCCAAAGTAAAGCGGTATATTTGTTCAAGGTGAACCGGCATGTCAAGGTGAACCAGCATGTCAAGGAAAACCGACATATAGTCATGGGAACCAACACATGGAAGCATTGTATGACTACTAGTTGGTAGGTAGTTTCCACTTCAGGATTTCTGGTTGGAGTACCTCAAGCCCGTGTGACTCAATCGGTGATCTTTGTGTGATGAGTTAGCAGTATAACAAACAACAGATCATGTTGCCACATTAGCCTTGTGTGCATGAAGGATCTTACATGAGGAAGACTATCCCTATCTACCTCGGGAATGTGTGAAGTCTGTAAACTGTGATAATGTGTGATGGATTATCAGCCGCCATGAAATTGGTGGATAATGAATGATGGAGAATGTCTTGAGATTTATTCAAGATCTGTTGCATTTAATGCAGTATGTTTAATGGTCAGGATTGAACCATTTGAATTGCTTAACTTAATAGCTTTAGGGTTTAAGGTTTATGCTACCGACCTGTCTGTTGTCCTATAAGATCGATGTTGTGATTCTTTGAGAAGTTGTTGGCAAAAGTTGTGTGTGTGTATCTAAGAGAAGAGATACGTGATTCTTGCCAGACTAGAGGAGAGAAGTCATATCTGTAGAGTGTAAGTGCAGAAGGTGAAGAGGAGCTTAAGCAGATCTACATTGGCATTAAGTGCTAGTATCAGGTCATTGATATACCTGTTGATCTCTAACCACTTCAATAGTTGTGAAATCCCCTAACAAGGTAGCCTTAACCGGCTTGTTGAAAATACCTTAATAGGGTAACTTGAAGCTACTAAGTCATTGATATCCTTTAGCTATTGAGCTCTTGAAATCCTCTAACAAGGTACCCTTAATAGGGTTTAACCCTTAACCGAGTATTGTAGCCATCCCTTAACCGGGTGATCCCTAACAGGATCGGTTCCTAACAAAACCTATTATATATGTCTTTAACTGGACAAGGCTTCTAACAAAGTGGACTTCTAAAGAGTTCAGAAATAAGCTTGTGGGTATTTATCCCCATTGTGGTTTTTTTCCCAGTTGGGTTTCCACATGAAAAATGTGTGTGTCATGTGTGATGCTTTCTTCATGTGATGTTATGTTTGTTTTCTAATTAAGTGGTGATGCAAGTTGATCTTGTTGTAATATGTACATCTTTGATGGTAGATTACCTGTTCATGTATTAGGGTGAAATGGGAATGAAGAGTTAGATTATATGAGAAGATAAGTGTCAACCGGTCTTTGCTTGTCTCAGTTATACTGGGTTTTTCTAGTTGAACTCTGTTGAACAACCAATGTTGTTGTTTGTCTATCAGTGCATAAATGTTAGTTGACAAACCGGTTTAAGGTTGAGTTTTTGCCTGTACTGATTCACCCTCCCCTCTCAGTACTGGTTTGGTACTATTCATTCATTGTTAAGTTATCAATTGGTATTAAAGCGTCCTCCAGGTCCTCTATGTTGTAAGCTTAACTGCTTGAGGGAAAGATCCTATTGTAATGATGAAGAGGGAATTTCCAAAGTTTAACAAAGAAAATTTCAGTATATGGAAAGACAGAATGAAGATATACATCAGAAGCATGGGTGCTCAACACTGGAGCTATGTTGAGAATCCCTATGTTGCCCTTACCGGTACTCTTACCGATGACCAAAAGAGAGAGATACAAGAAAATGGGCAAGTCATGGAAGCCCTAATTAGTAGTTTATCTGACATTGAGTTTATTGATGTTCAGGACAAGGTAAATCCTAAAGAGGTATGGGATGCTCTTGAAAATATCTATGGCAGTGATGAACATGTAAAAAAGGCTAAGGAAGAAAGCCTGAGAGGGAAGTTTGAAGATACAAGGATGGTTGAAGGAGAGACCATTCAGTAGTATGGAATAAGAATCAAAATAATTGTTGGAGATATCAAGAGTGCAAGTGGTAAAATAGAAGACTCCACTATGGTAAGCAAAGTCCTGAGATCCCTATTGCCAGTCTATGCAATAAGGGTTGCTGCCATTCAAGAGCTGAGATCAATAGACAAGACTAAGGTATCCTTGGACTCCATCACAGCAAAGTTGACAACCTATGAGCTAAATAGTTTTGATGGCAATGTTCAGAAGACTGAATTAGCTTTTAAAGCTTCTGCTATACCATCCAGAAAAGGAAAAGAAGCTAGCACTAGTGGTGAACCAAGACAGAGAAGAGAAATCGATGATGAGGAGATTTTGATGGCATTTGAAGCTCTCCTTGCTAGGAAACTTCCAAAAGGAACCCGCAAATACAAAGGTAAGTTACCTTTGAAGTGCTTTTCTTGCAACCAGATAGGACATATTGCAGTAAACTGTCCTAATGGCGACAACAAGGACAAACTGGAAAGGTTCAAGAAATTCAAAGGAGGAAACTGGAGAAACTGTTTTGTGGTAGTTGATGAAGGTGTCACAAATGAAGAATCAGAGGATGAAGAAAATGAAGATATTGTATTTATTGTTGTCAAAGAAGATGTGTCAGACAAGAAGGCTCTTGTCTCCTGGTTTGATAATTCCAATGAGTGGATCATTGACAGTGGTTCTTCTCACCATATGACTAGTGACCGGAGCAAGTTTCTATCCTTGGAGGAGTATGATGGTGGTGTGGTCCACTTTGGCAATGATGCACCATGCATGGTTAAAGGCAGAGGGTCCATCTCTCTGAATGGAAAAAGTAGTGCTGACAATGTGTACTGGGTTGATGGCCTCAGACACGACCTTCTGAGTGTTGCCCAGCTAAATGACAGTGGCCTCACTTTGGAATTCAAGAATGGAGTTTGCAGAATCAAAGGAAAAGATGGTGAATTGGTGGCCACCGGCATGCAAACCAAAGGTAACCTATTTCATCTAAATGCAAATATAAGTACATGTCTTATGGCTAAATTTGATGATAGCTGGATATGGCATAGGAGACTTTTCCATGTAAACTTTGATAACATTGTAAAGGGCAGTAAGATCAAGGCAGTTAGAGGGTTGTCAGTGCTAAGTAAACCGGATAATACCTTGTGCAGAGAGTGTCAATTGGGGAAATATCTTCCTTAACCTTTAAAGGTAAATCTTTCACTACTAACAACTTGCTTGATCTTGTGCATACTGATTTGTGTGGTCCTATGAAAACTAGAAGTGTGCAAGGTGATAGGTACTTCATGATTCTCACTGATGACTGCTCAAGAATGATGTGGGTCACATTCTTGAAAGACAAGTCTAAAGCCTTTGTGAAGTTCAAAGCTTTCAGAGCATTAGTGGAGAAGGAAAGTGGTAAAAAGATCAAGTGCCTCAGAATTGATCAAGGAGGGGAATTCACTTCTAGTGAATTCAACAAGTATTGTGAAGAATTTGGCATCAAGAGGCAACTGTCTGCCCCCCAGACTCCACAATAGAATGGCCTAGCAGAGAGGAATAACCAGACTGTGGTTGAAGCAGCTAGAACCATGTTGATTCAAGGAAAGGTAGCTCACACCTTTTGGAAAGAAGTGGTAAGCACTACAGTCTACACAATGAACCGGGTACTCATCAAGAAATGTAAGGATAAAACTCCTTATGAGTACTGAAGTGGTAAGACACCTATGGTTAGCTACTTTAGGGTATTTGGTAACAAATGTTACATCAAGAGGAGTGAACATCATGGCAAGTTTGAAGCTAAATGTGATGAGGGAATATTCCTAGGATATTCCACCAATAGTAAAGCTCTCAAGTGCTTCAACAATAGGACTCGATGAATTATGGAAAGTATCAATGTGAGAGTTGATGAAACCTCTAAGAAACTGGAGGAAACCGACAATGAGCAAGCTATAAATGAACTAGTTGCAACCTTCTGGGAATCGGTTGTTAGTCAATTGAGTACCAGTATCAGTGTTCCTACACTGATAGATGTAGATGCTAATACTAATGGAGATGAGGATGAAGAAGAAAAGAAAGAGGAATCTATCAAGACCATTCCTCGGTATGTCAAGCTGAATCATGATCCTAAGCAGATCATAGGAGATAAGGATGCTGGAATCCTTACAAGAAGAAGAGTCAGAGAAAGCTCATGTTTGATCTCTGAATTTGAGCCTAAGTCATTCAAAGAGGCACATAAGGATGAAGACTGGATCAAGGCAATGGAAGAGGAACTTGACCAGATAGAGAAAAATGGTACATGGTCCTTGGTACCTAGACCAGAGCATAAAAATGTCATTGGTACCAAATGGGTCTGTAGAAATAAGCTGAATGAGGATGGCACGATGATTAGGAACAAAGCCAGATTGGTGTGCAAAGGATATGCTCAAGAAGAAGGAGAAGACTATGGAGAAACCTTTGCTCCTGTAGCCAGATTGGAAGGAGTTCATATGCTTCTTGCATATGCAACTTTTAAAGGATTTAAGGTATATCGAATGGATGTAAAATCTACATTTCTAAATGGTGTACTTGAAGAGGAGGTGTATATAGAGCAACTAGATGGGTTTTCCCTATCTGAAGATAGTGATATGGTGTGCAGGCTACATAAAGCCTTATATGGTCTAAAGTAGGCACCTAGAGTATGGTATGAACACCTGCATTCCCATCTTATGAAGATTGGATTTGAGAGAACAAGTGAAGATAGCAATATCTATTTGAAATCTGAAGGAGATCAGATCCTGATCTATCAGGTATTTGTTGATGACATTATCTTTGGTGGAGATGACAAGATGAGTCATGCGTTTGCAGATGAGATGAAGAAAGAGTTTGAGATGTCAGTCATAGGGGAGATTAAGTTCTTCATTGGACTACAGATCTAGCAGATGAGAGATGGAATCTTTATCACTCAGTCCAAGTATGTCAAAGAGGTGTTGAAGACTTTTTTCATGGAAGATAGCAAACCAGTTGGTACACCGATGGTGACTAGTTGTAAACTATCCAAAGTAGATGATTCAACATTGGTTGATGAGAAGGAATACCAATCAATGATTGGTAAATTGCATTATGTAGTGCATAGTAGACTAGATATTGCACATGTAGTTGGCATTACTACAAGGTTCCAGAAAAGTCCAAGAGAATCCCACTTGGTTGTAGTCAAGTGGATCCTTAGGTATTTGAAGGGAACTATTGACTATGGATTATCGTATCCATATAGCAACGATTTCAACTTGAAAGTGTTCACAGATGCTGATTGGGCTGGTAATGTAGATGATTGGAAGAGCACAACCGATAGTGCATTCTTCTTTGGTGGTAGAATGGTCTCATGGATGAGTAAAAAGCAAAGTTGTATCTCTCAATCTACAGTGGAAGCGGAGTATGTTGCAGCTTTCATGAACTACACTCAGACAATCTAGATGAAGCATGTATTAGATGGCTTCAAAATCCCTGTATCTGAACCGATAAGTATATTCTGTGATAACACAAGTGCTATCCATATTTCAAAGAATCTAGTTTTACATTCTAGAACCAAGCATTTTGAGCTTAAGTATCATTTCTTGAGGGAAAAGGTTTAGAATAAAGAGATTGCACTGGAACATGTTTCTAGTAATGAGTAGTTAGTAGACATATTCACCAAGCCTCTCCCAAAGACTACATTTGTGTATTTAAGAGGTGAATTGGGGGTACTGCCCCTTCAAGAGGTAAATAAAAAATATTTGTTCAACATCAGTCAGGTAGTGCATAGTCATTTCTTTTGTTGATTGATGTGTTGAAGGATGCTACTCCTCAGGGGGAGCAACTTAATGGAATAGGGATGTTTGTGCCTCCATGTTGGCATTGTTGTCAAAGGGGGAGAAGAAGTGTAGCGGAGAAGATATCTACAGAAATTGGGGAGAAGATGAGTTAGCAGAGAGATATCTTTGTATATTGCCATCAATACCAAAGGGGGAGATTGTTGGCATTATGTGAACTGGTATGAGGACATAATGATATTGTATGTTTTCATTGATGTCAATATGTGATATGAAGAGAGAACCGGCATATGTAAGAACTGGTATATTTGTTCAAGGTGAACCGGTATGTCAAGGCGAATCGGCATGTAGTCATGGGAACCGGCACATGGAAGCATTGTATGACTACCAGTTGGTAGGTAGTTTCCACTTCAGGATTTCTGGTTGGAGTACCTCAAGCCTATGTGACTCAATCGGTGATCTTTGTGTGATGAGTTAGTAGTATAACAAAGAACAGATTGTGTTTCCACATCAGCCTTGTGCGCGTGAAGGATCTTGCATGAAGAAGACTATCCCTATCTACCTTGGGAATGTTCAAAGTCTGTAAATGATGATAACGCATGATGGATTATCAGCTACCATGAAATTGGTGGATAATGAATGATGGAGAATGTCTTGAGATTTATTCAAGATCTATTGCATTTAATGTAGTATTTTCAACGGTTAGGATTGAACCATTTGAATTGCTTAACCTAATAGGTTTAGGGTTTAAGGTTTATGCTACCGACCTATCTGTTGTCCTATAAGGTCGATGTTGTGATTCTTTGAGAAGTTGTTGGCAAAAGTTGTGTGTGTGTATCTAAGAGAAGAGATATGTGATTCTTGCTAGACTAGAGGAGAGAAGTCATATCTGTAGAGTGTAAGCGCAGAAGGTGAAGAGGAGCTTAAGCAGATCTGCATTGGCATTGAGTGCTATTATCAGGTCATTGATATACCTATTGATCTCTAACCACTTCAATAGTTGTGAAATCCCCTAACAAGGTAGCCTTAACTGGCTTGTTGAAAATCCCTTAACAGGGTAACTCGAAGCTATTGAGTCATTGATATCCTTTAGCTATTGAGTTCTTGAAATCCTCTAACAAGGTACCCTTAACAAGGTTTAACCCTTAACTGGGTATTGTAGCCATCCCTTAATTGAGTGATCCCTAATAGGACCGGTTCTTAACAAAACCTATTGTATCTATCTTTAACCAAACAAGGCTTCTAACAGAGCAGACTTCTAAAGAGTTCACAAATAAGCTTGTGGGTATTCATCCCCACCATGGTTTTTTTCCTAGTTGGGTTTCCACATGAAAAATGTGTGTGTCATGTGTGACGCTTTCTTCATGTGATGTTATGATTGCTTTCTGATTAAGGGGTGATGCATGTTGATCTTTCTATAATATTTACATCTTTGATGGTATATTACCTGTTCATGCATTAGGGTGAAATGGGAATGAAGAGTTAGATTAGATGAGAAGATAAGTGTCAACTGGTCTTTGCTTGTCTCAGTTATACTTGGTTTTGCTGGTTGAACTCTGTTGAAGGACCAGTGTTGTTGTTTGTCTGTCAATTCATAAGTGTTAGTTGACAAACTGATTTAAGGTTGAGTTTTTGCCTGTACTGATTCACCCCCCCAATCTCAGTACCGGGTTGGTACTATTTGTTCATCATTAAGTTATCAATGAGGTCTACCATGATACTTCATCAAATGAATATTTGTTGCAACAACAAGGTTAGAGAAATGAAGAATATTTTTGTGTGTTTCAAAGTCCTCAAACAACCAAACATTAGAATTATTGATAGGGTATCTCCAAAGCCATGTTCATGTGATGATAATAGACCCTATTGGGTACTCAATACCCTCTCCATCAATGATTGTGGTTGTCAATTTTCTTTTAGGCTCAACACAATGACACAAATAGTAATTTGTTCCTTCTTCATTGGTCTCTTCCACAACAACTGCATACACATGACCTGCATTTTATAAAATGTTAATTAATACTAAAAATAAAGTATAATGTACAAAAAAAATGAACCAAAAAAAATACTTGCAAAAAAATTAACTCAAAAAATCACCTGAATCAACTAGGTCGGATACATGGTCAAAATCCACTGATGTCTCCATCTGGCTCAATTATAGTGCTTTGGGAATTTGATATGAATCAATGGGAACCAATGGTCTACAAGACCATTTGTCAACCCACTCTTGTGATTAACATTCTTCCCACAAACAATACATGCATGAAGAGCAAAATTCATACCACCTGTCTCGTATAAATTACTAGTGAACTTGAATTTGAACTCATAAATTAGTGCATGTCACTCGATCCTGCAACTATACAACAATCTAGATAGTTTTCAATGTTAGATTCAGTGATCAACCAAAAATATCTATGAACCTTTGATGTACTTGATGTACCTAGATTACTTGGGCCCATCGTAGACTTACACCATCTCACAATTGTTTCTGCATCTACCAACTCAGCACCACCTTTGTACTTCAATTCTTCCCTAGCTAGGGATCTTTTCACACATGCTCCTGCACCATCATTCTCTCCCTTACCATGTCTAGCCTTAGTGAAATTCCAAAAATGTTGTACACCGCTTGTCATATGCATCTTTGTCAACCAATAAAATATCCTTGAATTCTTGAATTGTGCGGTGCAATTATCTAACCATATTAAGTGTCGATTGTATCATATGTTCCTTTCCCTTAAACTATCATAGAAAAATTTAAAGCATCCTTGTACAAACTCTAATGAATGAGTATGATCATCACTTATGTAGAAGTGATACTCTCTTACAACCTTTCTATCCTCCTTTGTGCTATCATCTGCATGCATGAATGCTATGTGTATAAAAATAGAAACTTGTGTAGAGTGATAATACATGGATTGCACTTCATTTTGAGGTTGTCATGTATAATTTTCAGAAAAATCAACTATAGAGACAATGATGCCAAGAGGAAATGTGTCCTTACATAACTTGAATTTTTCATCTAACCATTGAGCTCTATGTGTATGCATTATGTACTCATAAACTAGTTTCTCTTGAAACATTTTCATAAATTGAGCTACACATATATCATTTTTCACTAGCTCACATCTATTCAAATCTTTTCCATCTTTAACTCCATACTGTCATGTATTTTCTAAAAGAAACTAGTTTCATACCAATTTCATGTGTGCTCTCCAAATGTACGCATCTTGATAAACGTTGCAAACCACCACATATAGCACAAGAACCTTCCAAACAAGGCATCTTATAATAAATGCGACCATCATGTCTATTATATAGCACACTTGAAATAGATTCTCTTACCGACTTAGGAGGTGCTTGTATATTACATTCCTGCAAAACATCATTAGTGTGCAAAGTAGAACAAATATGACGAAAAGTATCATAATGCATGGAAAATTCAATATGCATCCTACAACAACACGTGGTGCATACATGATTAATCTTGATATAAAAAGGTTTTTCCATTTCAAAAAATCTTTGAGAAATTCTTATTTGAGGAAACTTTTGAAGGAATCTTTCATAAAATTTAGTTTGAGTCATATCCAAATATTGTTTGGCATGTGTCTCACAATTTGTAGACCCAATTCACCTTCTAACAACATCTCTTTGGTTGGGTGATACTCTTGTATTGTCATGCCATAAATTTTCAATTAATGTTTTAGTACATCAACAACAACCTTGTCTTTGTGTGGTAGTCTACTCAAGAATGCCCAAAGAGAATTATTGTTAGTTTCCTCTATTTGTTCATGCCTCTTTAATGCTTTACTTAAAGTTGTTCTACTAACGTTTAATGACTTACTTGTTTTTCTTATCAAACAATATTTTTCTATTTTCTTGCTCATTATGGTTGATGTAATGACACGTCGAGTAGCATTAGAATCTTTACTACATGATTTTGAACCAATAGATTGATATGCATCAAATAGATTTTTGACAATAGTTCTTTCACTGTTACTTTCAGATGATCTTATGCCTAGAATTTTTATTGTCTCTCTAAAATTCAAATTTTTAATCATTTGAATAATTAATTGACATCTTGCGGTTTGATTTAAGTTTTTAAAATAGTTTTGTCATATTCTTTTAACCATTCTCCTACAAGTTCGTTTGTTCATTTTATTGGGCATTGACTTCAATATATTCTCATCAATGTCAATTAGATACTTTAGTTTCCTACGAATGATTCTAGGAGGTGTTAACATCAATGCATTATGTACATTCAATTCATCAAGTAGAGAAGGTGTAATATGTTCATCATTTAATTGATTATTCAATGTGGTATCTTCTTCAATTGCATTATGTTCAAATGGTACATTATCAAATGTTTCTTCTTCAATTGCATTAGGTGCATTATATTCGTTTGGTAAATCGAATTGAGATGTTGAGGATGACATACCTTCTTCTCCCATTGTTCTTATGTCACGCAATTTCTTCATACGATGCCTTTGTCTTTCCTTTTGAGCCTCTCATTGTTCCATCGTTCCTCACTTGTTCTTTCCCATGGTTGATATCAGTTATCCTAAATAGAATCATATTACATATATATGTAAAGAAAAGTTCATAAACAAACAAATAACCATAAATATGCATCTTATCACTATTATTTGGAATCAAACTATTAAACAATCACAATTCAATCATTTGAAATCATGCAAAATAAAAAAAATTGCTTACTTTTATGTATACAACAATGATAGAAGTGCAGACACAGTTCCAATGGGGCCTTCAATGACCTCAAAAACTTCTTTTGAGGCTGTTGAGTCTCTTGGGCAACTAAAACTATGTCTATAAACCGTGTACGTGCTACATTAATAACCCTGTACGTGCTCTTAGACCATAAAATGTTGACAAGCCCAACGATATTCTTTTTTTCTATTTTGGACTGATAAGTAGTGCGTACGCGCTACTAAGCCTAAAAAATTTTATCGCAAGGTAATGAATAATGGGAATAGTACCCCGTACATGCTTATGAGTAATAAGTACCACGTACGTGATCCTTTGCCTTAAAAAAGTTATGGCAGGGTAGTGAACTAATAGTTTTAGTACCTCAAATGCATTATTGGTAGTAGAAAAGATGTGAATGAAAAGGGAGAGAGAGAGAGAGAGAGAGAGAGAGAGAGAGAGAGAGAGAGAGGGGAGAGTAGGGGGGAGGGAGAGAGGAGGGGGGACAGTGGGAGAGAAGAAGGGGTATGGAGGAAGGAAGAGGGGAGAGGGAGAGGGAGAGAGAGAGGGAGAGGGAGAGAGAGGGAAGGAGGGAGAGGGAGAGGGAGAGAGAGAGGGGGGAAGGAAGATGAGAGAGGGAGATAGGTAGAGGGAGGGAGAGAGGGAGAGAGGTAGAGGGAGGGAGAGAGAGAGAGAGAAGATGGGGGTGGGAGAGAAGAAGGGGTATGGAGGAAGGGAGAGGGAGAGGGAGAGAGAGGGAGAGAGAGAGAGGGGGGAGAGGGGGGAGGGTAGAGAGAGAGAGAGAGAGATGAGGGAGGGAAGGTAGAGAGAGGGGGAGAGGTAGAGGGAGGGAGAGAGGGAGAGAAGAGGGGGGAGGGTGGGAGAGAAGATGGGGTATGGAGGAATGAAGAGGGAGAGAGAGAGAGAGAAGAGGGAGGGTGGGAGAGAAGAAGGGGTATGGAGGAAGGGAGAGGGAGAGAGGGAAGGAGGGTGAGAGAGAGAGAGAGAGAGAGAGAGAGAGAGAGAGAGAGAGAGAGAGAGAGAGAGAAGGTAGAGAGAGAGAGAGGTAGAGGGAGAGAAGATGGGGGAGAGTGGGAGAGAAGAAGGGGTATCAAGGAAGGGAGAGGGAGGGAGGGAGAGGGAGAGAGAGAGAGAGAGAGAGAGAGAGAGAGAGAGAGAGAGAGAGAGAGAGAGAGAGAGAGAGAGAGAGAAGAAGGGGTATGGAGGAAGGGAGAGAGAAGAAGAGAGGAAGAGAAGAGGGGGGAAGGGAGAGGTAGAGGGAGGGAGAGAGGGAGAGAAGATGGGGGAGGGAAGGTAGAGAGAGGGAGAGAGGTAGAGGGAGGGAGAGAGAGAGAAGAAGGGGTGGGAGAGAAGAAGGTTTATGGAGGAAGGGAGAGGGAGAGTAGGGGGAGGGAGGGAGGGAGAGGAGGGAGGAGAGGGAGAGAGAGAGAGAGGGGAGGGAGAGGGATCGAGAGGAGAG
Organism: Cryptomeria japonica; assembly: GCF_030272615.1. Taxonomy (NCBI): domain Eukaryota; kingdom Viridiplantae; phylum Streptophyta; class Pinopsida; order Cupressales; family Cupressaceae; genus Cryptomeria; species Cryptomeria japonica. Next base: position 607,300,370 of record NC_081408.1, on the reverse strand, counting down.
GGGATAGGGAGAGAGAGGGAGAGAAGAGGGGGGAAGGGAGAGGTAGAGGGAGGGAGAGAGGGAGAGAAGAGGGGGAGGGAAGGTAGAGAGAGGGAGAGAGGTAGAGGGAGGGAGGTAGACAGAGAAGAGGGGGGCTGAGAGAGAAGAAGGGGTATGGAGGAAGGGAGAGGGAGAGGGAGAGTAGGGGGGATGGAGGGAGAGGGGAGGGGAGAGGGAGAGGGAGAGAGAGATGGGTGAGGGAGAGGGAGGGAGAGGAGAGGGGAGAGGGAGAGAGAGGGAGAGAGGGAGAGAGGGAGAGAAGAGGGGGGGTGGGAGAGAAGAAAGGGTATGGAGGAAGGGAGAGGGAGAGTAGGAGGAGGGATGGAGAGGAGAGGGGAGAGGGAAAGGGAGAGAGATGGAGAGAGAGGGAAGGAGGTAGAGGGAGAGAGAGAGGGGGGAGGGAAGGTAGAGAGAGGGAGAGAGGTAGAGGGAGAGAGAGAGAGAGAGAGAGAGAGAGAGAGAGAGAGAGAGAGAGAGAGAGAGAGAGAGAGAGAGAGAGAGAGAAGAGGGGGGTGGGAGAAAAGAAGGGGTATGGAGGAAGGGAGAGAGAGAGAGAGGGAGGGAGAGAGGGAGAGAGGTAGAGGGAGAGAGAGAGGGAGAGAGAGAGAGGGAGAGGGGGGAGAACAGGGGGGAGGGAAAGAGGAGAGGTCTTAAGGGGTCACAGGACACCATATGACCTCTTAGGAAACAATACGACCTCTAATGACACCTAAGGGGCCATATGGTGGGCTAATAAAATGATATATTAAATTTAAAGTTATGAATAGAACATCATACAATGAGACTCCAAGAGAACAAACAATGAGGCGTCACTAAAAAGAAAGTGTAAGAGCTTGACCTAACCTTAAGAGTACTGCCTAAGTTCTAAAACATCTGATGCTATTAAATTTGCAAGGTTATAAGATTGATCTCAATTGTGACTATAGGAATTACACACTTGATTTCTTTCATGGGTATGTATCGTTCCAAGCTGTTTGACAAGTAAAGCTCATCATATACTACCACTGCCATGCATATAATAAACTTTAATTTCTTTAGGTGATAGGCATTATATAACAACATGGGAACTCTTGCATACCCACCACTATCATTCTATAGGACATCATCTATGTTACTCTCCCTCTTTCTCTTCCTACTTGTTGTTTCCTTTTGAAAACATATTGCAGGTACTCTAACTCGTCATGTTGCTTTGTTGACACTATTTTCCACATCTGCTCTACTCATTAAAAACACATTCGAGAATAATATTGCTATAAGTTTCCTTGTTTCTCACGATAATACACCCGTGGTTCAATTTCAAACCCTATTCCTCCTATTCAATATACACACACAAATCCATTAGTCATCGAGACTCCAAGTGAACAAACAACGAAGCTTCGCTAAAAAGCAAGTGTAAGAGCTTGATCTAACCCTAAGACTACTGCCTAAGTTCTAAAACATATGATGCTATTAAATTTGCAAGGTTATAAGACTGATCTTGATTGTGACTATAGGAATTACACACTTGATTTATTTCATTGGAATGTACCATTCCAAGCTGTTTGACAAGTGATGATCATCATATACTACCACTACCATCCATACAACAAACTTTAATATCTTTAGGTGACAGGCATTGTGTAACAACATGGGAACTCTCGCATACCCACCACTATCATTCTACATGACATCATCTAGGTTACTCTCCCTCTTTCTCTTCCTACCTATTGTTTCCTTCTGAAAAACATATTTCAGGTACTCTGACTCATCATGTTGCTTTGTTGACACTATTTTCCACATCTGCTCTGCTCATTAAAAACACATTCAAGAAGAATATTGCTATAGGTTTCCTTGTTTGTCATGTTAATACACCCGTGGTTTAATTTCAAACCCTATTCCTCCTATTCAATATACACACACAAATCCATCAGTCAATTTTCTTAGGAGAGCATACATGATAAAAATCAAAGAGGAAGTTGCAGACAAGAAATAAATTCACTTACTTCTATAGAAATGCAGACATAGTTGCAGTGGGGTATGGAGGGAGGGAGGGAGAGAAGAAGACAAAGAGGAATGGGGTATGGAGGAAGGGGGAGAGAGAGCGAGAGAGAGCTTATATGCATTTGAGAGGGGAGGACAATACACTTACATGTGTATATATATGTTTAATATATCATATATATACATATATTATATGTATATAAACATATTATATATACAATATCATATTATAAACATTATATATTACATATATTATATGTATATACACATATTATATATAAAATATATTATATGTATATACACATATTATATATAGAATATCATATTATACAATAGCACGTATGCACTGTTTATAGTAAAGGTAGCGCGTATGTGTTGCTTACACTATAAGTAGCCCATATGTGCTTTTGACTATTTAGGATTGGAAATAGCCTTGAATGACAAAGCTACGGTTTGGAAGTTTGATTTCCCTCCATTTCTCTCATTTTTGACATGTTTTATTTTATCAACTTGGTTTATTGACTTTGTCATCATCAAGTTTACACTTCATCAAGTGGGTATTTCTAAAATTTCCACCATATTTTCATCCATCTTCTAAGCTTTCTAACCATATATTTTTTTTTCAATTTGAACAACAATAACATATTATTATTGAATTTCTTTTACCAGTGTCTCCATAGTTCTCACAAAGATAAGTGCACCATTTTTTGAATAACTTTTGATATACTTATCCAAATTTAAATTTTTTTAATATTATTGTAGTGCACTTGATTCTTTACAATTTAATTAAAAAAAATTGTATTTTCAATTTGTTTAGTGCAACTTATGCTTCGCATATGAATAGGTACCTAATTTTTAGGATGTGCTCGATTGGAAAAATCATAAAAAAACAATACTCAACAAAAAATTACAAAAAAATGCACATCTTCTAGTGCTCACTATTAACTATCTTTCTTCCAAAGGATTTGTCAAAATAATAAATTTAACTATGAATTTTTTGATGTGCACGTCAAACACTATGTTATGTTTTTCAAAAAAAATCAGAGTCAATTTTTCATGCATGAAGGATTTGACCCCCTTAATCTTATCCAATTTTGAAAAAGTTTAGTAGTTTGGAAACTAGATTTAGAGTACTACAATGTTTGTTGTTTGATTATCTTCATATTTTGAGTGGATGACTTTCAAATTTTGCCTCCAAGTTTAGGTTCACTTGATTTCAGAAAAAAAAGTGTCCACTTATACCCCCATTTTTTACCACCATCTTTGTGCACTTACCCTATAGCTTGGACCTTTTCAGGGTCAACCTCAATTCCTTTTTTTGAAATTTTTGATTTTGACACCGCCACAATGTGGTTTTCACCATCGGATCTCTTATTTTTCTTTTTTTGATTTTTATGATTGAGATACTTGATGTTTGTTTCAGTCATTTTCTCGCTTTGCTCACTAGTGGAAGAGTTCATTGGTTCCACTGCATTAAGATAACATGATAGTGTGTAGTCATTGGCGAAGGTGAGTATATTCAAAGGTTGGTTATAAAGAGTACAATCAAATAGTTCAGGATGTATCAAAGATAAATTTTGAATAGGTTCAAGGGAGTTCACGGTACTATCATCATGACTTCAGACCGACCAGTCGAGTTTCAGAAGACTACCTTGCATAGGTTTCTCGAGACCAGGAAGAGTTACAACACGATTATCAAAATTCATGTTAGTATTTATTGGAACTAATACAATCGACCTACTCCTAGCATTGTCCCCTACTTCAGACTGGACTACATACCATGGTGTGACAGTAACAGGATCAACAAACAATGTCTCAATATTCATGACAGAGTAGTCATAATGTGTTGTTGAATAGTTGTTGTTATAAATACATCTTTTGTCTAAGTTATCAAAGTCATAAGATGAAGTTTCCGACTCATCTTCAAGTGGTTTAGTAAAAGTATATATAGTATCAATACCTACATCTTTGATGATGCAAGTCCCTTCATGATTTGGTTCATTGATCACTTGTATTTGACACACTTGTGGACATAACCTTGATGGTTCTATTAATTCGTGTCGTCTATTCCATTCAGCTTCCTCTGGACTGATGACTAGTCTTGCTTCTGTAGCTCCTAATTCTTCTTTTGTAGTTTCATACTTGATTTGTCCTATCTCATTAGTGGGAGAGTTAGTAGGTGAAAAACTTTCTCATGTCCTTTCTTCCTCCAGCTGTTGTTCACAGTATTCTTGTCTTTTTACTCTAATTTCTTCTATTTCCTTTTGCATTTTTAAGCATATCAACTCTTGTGCGTTATCTGTGATATCACTGGATTCTTTAGGGGTTCTTGTAGTAGATGTATCTGAGAGATGGTCTGGACCCCATTCATACTCATTTGAATCAGTTTCTGAAACCTCTACCTGTTGTCTTCCAGTATATGTGACCGGAATGTTCAGTGGTACAAAAAATTCTCTGATTCTGTATACTTCTTCTCTTATATCCTCTAGGATTTCTACTTCCTATAGTGTTATAGATGATATGATCAGAACTTGATTACCATCTGCTTCCTCTCTCTAGGTTGGCAATTCTTCTTGTTCATTGTCACACTCTTCCTGAGTTTGTTGAGTATTAATTTCCTATGGAGTTGGAGGTAGTACTTGTTTCCTCCACTTAGGTTGATGGTGAGGAGTACGTTTCTGTTCTGATGACTTTCTTGGATCATATCCCAATCCAAATTTATCATTTGCAGACTTAGTTTGTAACTGAATAGGTTCAACAATACCTTCCTGACGCTTACCTAGAGGACTAGTACCTGAATATCCCATGCATTGAAGCATCTTATAGCCTGGACCATATTGTGTCCAGGAAACCTCACAATGTCGTATTTCTTTGTTTGCACTATCTTCTTTGAAAAGCCATTTGAGAGCAGCATCCTCTTCTATTTCATCTGCAAGGGAAGTAGAGGACTGTATAAAGAGACCATCATAAATGACTTTTGGAGTTGGAATTTGTGGCTTCATAACCTCTAATGGTTTTCCCGACTATCTTGGTGATGGAGGAAGAGACATTAGTGAGAGTTTAGGTTCTATCTTGTAGCCATCCATGCCGGTGTTTGTGATTTTCAATTTCTTCTCTAAATCTTTTAGCAAAGATTTTGAACTTTCAGCTATAGAGGTTGCTCTATTATGAGGAACAAAATCATCAACACTCTACATTAATGCATTGTAGGTATAGCTTGTATCAGTAGGAATACTAACTTCAACTCCATTATAAGGAAATTTCAAGCATTGATGATACATAAATGGTACTTCTTTCATTTCATGAATCCATAGCCTGCCTAGTAAGATGTTGTATGAAAGAGGAAGGTCAAGGACCTAAAAAATGACATCTCTTTCTATAGGTCCTACCCTGATTGGTAATAGTATGAGACCTTTAGAGGTTATTTCTTCTTCATCATAAGCTTTGATTATTATTTTCTTTGTTGGATCAATAAAATTTTTAGAAAATCCCAGTTGTGTCAGTAGATTGTAAGTATAGATATTCAACAAAGTACCTCCATCTATCAAAACACATTTAACTCAGTGTTTATGGATCATAGCTTTGATGTGTAATGGCTGGTTATGTGGGTGACTTAGTGAGTTATCATCTTCTTCAAAGAAAGTGAGGTAAAGTCAGGTGACCCACCATAGATTGAAATAGATCTACGTCTAAATTTTTAGGGACACTAGTGGTGAGCAAAGACTTGTCCAAGATCTCTCTATAAGTAGAAGAGATCTTAAGAAGTTCCAAAATGGAGATTTGAGTGTTAGTTCTTTTCAATTGTTCAACAATACTATAACCAAGAGATGATGATGCAGCCAACTATTTTGATTTGGCCATGATTGTGGATGTTTGTCTATTTGGAGGACTTGGTAGGTTTGATGTTGTTTGATCGAAAGTTGAGGAACTAGCTCCTTGGAGAGTAACCTTCTTTTGAGTGCGGGTCACAAAATTAGTAGTCTGTGCTTGATTTTGTTTATCTTTGATTATGATCACATTGCAATATTCAGGTTGTGAAGATTCAATCATGTTGATCACGTTGTCGTTGTTAGTGTAGGTATAATTGACTCTAGCACCTCCCTTGGATTTTGAGGAATCTCCTTGTTCATAAGTCGATAAGGGATCTTTAAAGGCCTTATGATCAACATTAGTTGCGTGATTTCCAACAATGATCTTGCCAGCGTCAATGAGATCTTGAATTTGATGTCGGAATTTCATGCAGTTGTTTGTGTTATGTCCCTTGTTCCAATGGTAGTCACAGTATTCATTTTCTCTCCACCATTTGGGTTTAATTTATGGATCATATGGTCTAGAATTGTCTGGAAATGTTATCAGATCATTTGCCAATAAAGTTTTAAAAGATTATTCATATGATTCATCTAGAGGAGTAAACACGCGCTTAGGCTTTGAAAGCCAAGGTTTCTCTTTAAACCATTCTCTTTCTTTCTTTAGAGGATTTTTTGCTGAAGTTTCAGTTGCCTTGAGTGCTTGTGTGCCACTAGTCAAGTTAAATATGGTGGATTTTATTTTTACCTTAACATTATCTACCACTCCATCATTAACAACATTTATGTTGTTATCTTTGTCGTACTTCCAATATTTGTTCTTTTCTTTAGAGCTAGAACTTTGCGATGTTTCTTTCCAAAGTGATATATCTCCCTTTTTTATAAGCACATCTTCCATTCTAAGGGCATTATCTATTGGCATTGCACAATCCAATGAGAATTGAAGGTGATTGAAGGTGTTTTCATTGATGGCAAGTTACTGGCAACCTTGTGGATATCTTCAGGCACTGGCACTCGCACACACTTCACCAACAGTGACAACAACATATACCGACATCCTAGTCAACAAGAATAAAGTTTTGTTTATTGTATTTAATTGTAAATATCTTTTGTAAAGCTGACAAGGCATATTGTAATAAGAATCATATGTGTATGATGTCTTGTAATTCATTTTGATATAGATGGATAGAAGGTAGCATGGATGTGAAGTGATGAGTGAATATTAAGGCAGATTTTGTATAAGGGTTTATGGTTATTGTATGAGCTTAAACCGGTGCTGAACTAGGCAAAGTAGATCCTGAATTATAGCAGTACATTATAGTGGATTTTCGTAATCCATTTTGTAAGTCAGTGATACTTCCTTTTGTAATTGAGCAATGAGCTCTAGGAAGTTGGCCTTCCTACATGTGCAGGCCCCTCTTGTAAGTAATATCCATTCATTGGCTAGTGAGTGAATATTGTAGGTCACAAATCCCACTGAGGTTTTTCCCACATAGGGTTTCCTCGTTAAACATCTTGTGTTATTGTGTGATTTCTATGTTGTCTTTAGTGTTCTTATTTACTGCATTAATTCTTGTTTACCGGTACATTGCTTTGGAATGCAAAATACTAAATAAGGTTAAATATTCTATTAACCGATTGGATACCGATTCACCCCCCCCCCCCCCCTCAGTATCTTTGGGACTATCACCAATCCTAAAAATTGGTATCAGAGCTTGGTCCTCTATTTTCAAAAGTCTAACAGCTTGAGGAAGATTTTGACACCGGTACAAATGGATAATTTAAGAAAGCAATTAGAAGGAACTCTTGTGGACTATGATGTAGAGAAGTTGAATAATATCAAACTTGAAGATGATCTAAGGACTGCACAAGAATTCATTCAAGGACTTCAAGAGAATCTCACTATTGCTAGAAATAAGAGAAAGGAACTTCATGAGAAGATGCAGAGTACTGATGATGAAAAGGAAACTCTTAATGATCTTGTAAGCAAGATGAGGCAAGAAAACATGACCTTGAGGAATGAAATGGAAGACATGACTATGAGATTTTGTAAAGACATTGAAGATAGAAAGAAGAATGAATATGACTTGACTAGGAGACTAAATGATGCGGGAAATGAAAATATAAGACTCAGTCATGAAAATGATATGTTGAAGACAGATGTGATTCACATGGAACATGATAAAACTGAACTTACGAGACAAAAGGAATTTTCAGAAAATGAGTTGGCTATTGCAAATTAACATAAAGAGAAATTCAAGAAAAGTTCAGAAGAAATTGATGGTATGTTGAAAAGTAAGAAACCCAATGGAGACACTAATGGACTTGGATTTGAAGTTGGTGAAAACTCTGGTACTGCAAACAATCATGATCATAGTAAACCGATAAGACAACTTAATGCCTACAAATTTAATGGGAAACACTTTAACTGTAACAAGTATGGTCATAGAGAAAATTAGTGTAGATCTAGAAACAATCAAAAAATTAATGCACCCGGCGGTCAATGTTCCAAATGCAACAAAATTGGTCACAATTCAGAAAACTATAGAATGAATGTAAGATGTTATGTTTGTGGAAGATTTGGGCACTTATCTAATCAATGCAGAACACAAACCGACATAGGATATGGAAAGACTATTCAGAAAAACAATGTGACTTGTTATGCTTGTAACAAGATTGGAAATATTACAAAATTTTGTAGAAGAAAGACTTCACTGGCAAATAATAAAGGACTCAGTTTGAAAGGAAAAGAGAAGGTTGACGAGGTAAAGAAAGAATTTTCAAGACAATGGATTAGAAAGATAGATCAGAATGTTGATGAGACTATTCCTTCACCGGTAGAACAGAGTATTACTCCATCGGCAAGAGACTCTTCATCCAACTAAGAAGTAACCCTTGGGGGTATTGCAGCAAATTTAAAATCATGCAAGTTTACCCTCGGTTGATGGTGAGAAGATGGACTTCTTCTCTACTAGAAGATGTATTAAGTTTCACTTAACCAATGAGCATTTATTGTGGTTGTTGGAGGAAAAGATATTATAAATCAGTGATTTTCCCTCTTTTTCATTCACCAAGCATTCAAACTTTCAGAGAGCACGAAAACCTGAGAAAAGGCATCCAAAGTGAGAAGTGAAGCAAATTGTTTCAAGCATCCAAACCTATCAGGAAGATTAAGGTATTTATCAATGGCTTCCTCCTCTGCTTTGGAATTTATTGCAAACCCTACTATTGTGGAAGTAGTTAAACGCCCTAGACCCGTTTTTAAGATTATCCCTGAGATAGTGAAATAGGATGATTCCCTAGGTGCTTTTTCTAAAATCCCAAAAGTGTTGCATATGCTAAAGATCCTAGAATATATATTCATTCCCATACTGAGGAATTAGGGTCATAATAAATATTGAAAGTGTATAAAAATGTTATTTGTGATGAAAATGGAATTGTGAAACCCGAACATAAGGTAATTGAAACTTTAGGTTTTGTGGAAATCCTTGACATCCTAGAATTTCCTAAGGAGGTAGTAAGGATTGTGCTTAGCAGAGTTCATGGTGAATTCTTCTGGCTAGACTTTGTTTGTAAAATCACCAGAGAAGTAGTTAGGGCAGTGACTGGCTTACCCTCCACCGGTAGTAGGCTAGATAAAACTAAGAAGGTTCCTAATAACATAGTGATGACATTAATAGGAGCAACCTATGATAGTAGATCCCTGAGAGTGAATGATGTAAAAGATGAGAATGTCAGATTTATAAGTATGATTTTAGGTTATAAGGCCACCCATATAAACCGACTTAACTCTATTTCTAGTCTTTGTATTAAAAGTGCATATGATATGGTTAATAGTGATGCAAAGGTAGATGTATGTGAATGGTTAAAGGATCAGTTGATTGATAATATAAAGAAGATAAAAGGAGATAAGAAAGGTACTTTTCATTTTGGCAATCTCTTGGTATTTCTAATGTTGTATCTCACAAAAGAGGTTCCCAGTATTAGTAAGAAAGACTTTGGTTATGATATATCGGTAGGCAAAAAACTGCTAGATATCTTCATCGGTATGGGCACAGATAAGGATAACAACATAACAGAGTATTTCAAAACATTCAAAGTAGAAAGATTACCACAAAGCATTGTAGATAAATATGAAAAGGAAATATGTTTTGTAATCAAGAAGGATGAAATATGGATGGACACAGTTCTTCCTAGAACTGTATGGGTAACAGAAATGGGATATGAGGCAGATGTAAACATCATTGAAACTTATTACAAAGCCCTATTAGAATCCCCTAGAGAACTAGAAGAAAAGGTTTTGGGAAGTGCATAAACTATAGAAAGTAGTGTACAAACATTAAAACAAAGAAAGAGAAGAGAAAAATATATTAGGAGTGCATCCAAGCAAGTGAAGGAAATAAAAGAAAACATTATGAACATCACTGGTATTAAAGAAAGTGACTTAGAAGGATTACAACTAGAGGCACATCTCTTACTAGTTGGTACATCCTCTGATAGTGAAATTCCTATAGAATTTAGAAGAGTTGATAGGAAGAGAAAACCCTCACCAATACCCTCTCCTCCTCCCAAGAAAACAAGGACAACAAGATAGAAGAAATAGGCAGTGAGGCCATCGGCTAAGAAGCTGACACCTAAAAGGAGAAAGAAAAAATAGGTTATACCACTTTTGGACAACTTAGTTAATGAAATAACAGATGATGGTAATTTATCCAATGTAAGCAAATTCTATGATACATTCACAAATGAAGAAAAGGAAAGTGTTGAGAACAACATAATTCTACATCTTGACATATATAAGAAAGTGTTAATAGAAGTTGTAGATTATTTGCCTAGTGAATTGCATAGGTGGTTAGATGCTAAGAGGTTAGCAGTTATGGAACTTGATAAGAAACTAAAGATTGAAAAACTTTTGGTTGTTCATCTGGTTAACTCTGTTGAAGAGATTGATGAACTTATTAGTGAAGCTAAAATATTATCTTTTTCAAGAGGACACCGGCATGTGAGCCTAATGGCTGGCAGGGTAAATGAAATTTCAGAAGAGACAACGGACAAATGGGACATTTTCTTTGTTGAGAAGGAAAAACAAGAAGAACCGAACAGACCTAAAACTTTCAAAGTTTATCAGAAAGACAAGGACAAGGGAAAAGGCAAGGTAGGTGGACTACCCAATATAAAAGTGACTAATAACCTACCACAACCTTCAGTTACTCCATCGGTACAGACTGACAGTACACCAACTACTGAGAATGTGGAATCACCACATGAAGATACAAACCCTGAGTCTGAAATTATGTACACTATGAACATAGACACTCAGGAAGTTAATATTGTAGTTGATAAGGAAAGCACTGAGGAAAAGAAAAATGATGTTTCTACTGAGCAACCGGCTGAAAACATTGGGATTGGGGTTGATACTCAAACAAAGAGGTCAGAGAAAACTAAACATTTAGTTGATCCCTTGGTTAGTGGCATGGCTGCTGATAACACTAATGCAAGCATTGAGAAACTAATAGAGATAACAACTAAGATACTGGTAGTGGACAATGTAGAAAAATAGATAGAGATACCGATAGATAACACTTTAAACAAGCAGAGACACAAGAAAAGAAACAAGTTGATTCACAGGTACACACTAAGATAGTGCCACTGACAAACACTAAAAAGTCAAAACCTTTGCTAGTAGAAATGCAGACACGGATTGACCCACCATAGGTCAATTAAGGAAAATTGGTTACTCCCACCAGTAGCACAGAGATTGTAAAGGTAATTAGGTAGACATCTAGTACTTCAATGACAAGATTTTAGACCCACTAATGTGACTAAAGTACTCTTGGATTCAATAAAGAAAATTATAGATTGTAATACATTGTCCTATAAGGAAATAGATGATACAATTCCTATTCTTAAGTTAATTGCACCAAAAAGCAATTTAGATCAGGTAAAGGATTCTTTAGGCCAGTTAGACACATTGTCTAAATATATTACTAGCAATATACTGACTGTAGATCAAATAAATGAAGAAACATTTAAGGAGAAAATGGAGAAGGAAAAAGAGAAATTATTTGAGGAAACAATAAAGAAGTGCATGGAACATATTGATACTCTTTTACCAGCACTAAATAAAACAATTACAGAGTTCAAGGAACTGTACAAATACATTTGTAAGACAAATCTTTTGACAGTGGATATTGATAAGGAAATCAACAAAGTTCAAAAGCAGATAGATGATATAGCTGATAATATCATTGGTTCATCTGAAACTATATCAGTTATTGAACAAGAAATTGCTAGATTTGAGGAAAAATTGGACAAGTTAGAGAAAGAGAAGGAAAGATTAAAGGGAAAAGCCAAAGAGCTAAAATGTAGACTTAGTTCAAAGTTAGATAGCCTCATCTCTCTAAGGAAAGAGATCTCTAAGGCACTAATTCAAGGACAAAAGACACCAGAAGAGAAAATGCATCATCTTACTGGTACTATTTAGAGAATAGAGGTAGCTTTGAAGGACAATAACAGGTTTACTTAGAGCTTAAATTTGGTTTTAGCAGACTTATTCCAGATTGTAACCAACCGGTTACAAGGTTCAAATTGAAACTGCACTCATTTGACAATTTTGACAACCTTTGTCATTAATGTCAAAGGGGGAGTAGTAGTACAAATAAAAATGATCATCAGAGAAGATCATCGGCTTAGGGGGAGCACACATTTTGGTAAACTTTTGGATTTCATTTTTGGGACAGATTTTTGGATTTTTCTCATAAGTGTTGCCATCAATGCCAAAGGGGGAGATTGTTGGCATTGCACACTCCAATGAGAATTGAAGGTGATTGAAGGTGTTGTCATTGATGGCAACTTATCGGCAACCCTGTGGATATCTTCAGGCACCAGCACCGATAGACACTTCATTGGCAGCGACAACAATGTATACCATCATCCCAACCGACAAGAATAAAGTTTTGTTTATTGTATTTAATTATAAATTTCTTTGTAGACATATAAAAATGGTCAATGCTTGTGGAGTCATACTTTAACATTTGCGCATTGCCTTATTTTAGGGTTCTTACGTTGCATTAACATTTCTTCTATGTTGCGCACTTGGTCTTTATCATTTGTGAGCATCGAGTCCTTCTGCATTCCTCATTTTCATCGCTTTCGAATTAGGTCTTGTCAATAGCAATCTTTAGTCATGATTTTGATCGATCTTACCCTGTCGCATCATGGTGCGTGCTCATTTATCATCATTTTGGACATCGTCAATCCTAATCGATGATACAATTAGGGTTTTTGTCCTCTTGTCAATCTTTCAATCATCTTTAGCTTGTTAGTAATCATTTGTGATTATCAGCTTGTCAGTCCTGTCATTTTGCGATTGATTCATCATCGATCCTTGTCCTTGTCAATCTTGTCATTTTGTGATCTATTCGTCATCAATCCTTGTCCTTTTCAATCATGTCAATTTGGATCTATTAGTCTTTGTTCCTCATCAATTGGCACCTATCAATTTGATCTCCTTGTCAATCTTGGTCAATTTGTCATTGATTTTTGTTAACCAATCTCAATCATTTATCAACATTGGTCCTTTGTCAATTAGAATCATGATCGAACCTACATTAATTTCTTGTTGTCTTGACCTAATTCCTTGTCCTCTTATTTCTAGGGTTTTATGATTTGTTCAATTAATCCTTTTCTTCTTCTTTGTGGGTTAAATAAATCTGTTTATTTAGTCCTAGGTCTCTTTCATGAATTAATTAATGGATGAAAACCTATTAATTAATTCACCTAATTTCTATTTCATCTTTTTCCTCAATTTTACTAATTTGCTAATTTCTCCTAATCCCTTTTTTCATGGGAATGGCATTTCAATCTTGTTATAATTTGTCATAATTTGTCATACACCTTGCATAGCAAACTGTCATACATTTGTCATAATTTTGCCATTCTTGATTTGAATTTCCTTTCAAATCTCTTCATGCTAATCTTGTCCTCTCTCCAATTTGTCTATAAATTGGATGATTTTCTTCAATCAATGAAGGAATCAATCACATTTTCAAGTAACCTTATGCTACGAATTTCATCTCTCAACAACTTGCTTTCCACTTGCATTTTGCACTTGTAGGTGAGATCCACATCAAATTTGAAGGTGAAAGAAGAACAATGGAGCCACATGAAGGAGATATCTGCGTCGGTTTGCTCTGATTTCATTTGATTTGAATATCTTGTCTTTATGTCTTCATTGATTGGATTAGGATCGATTTCATAGCAGCTTTAGGTTTTGTGGTTGTCCTAATTGCTATTGTTTTTATGATTTTCAATTTCCTGATCTACACATTTTGGTGAACCCGACGTGAACTAACCCTTTAACCATGTTTTGAGCGCTTTTGAGCTATTTGCAGGTGAAAAACTCAAGAAACAGGGTGACTCGGAGCTCTCTGGGCACTTCTGCGCCTGTGTTGAGGCATTATGTGCTTGTGTTGAGGCATTTTGCACCTGTGCAAGGACAAAAACCCTAATTCTACCAAGCATCTAGCTATCCGGTTGAGTGTTGTATTTTATGGTTAGAGGATTCAATAGATATTGCCCTTGCCAGCCATAGGATTTTTTGTGAATGTGCTTGATTGTCTTGAGTCAAAGTCAAACAAACATTTTTGTCTTTTGTGATTGTCAAAAATTAAATCAAAAACAAACTTTCAAAAGTGCTCATAATCAACTTGGGTTTTCAAAATCAACAACCTTCAATTCAAAACAAAATCCAAACAAAAGTCCAAATTTGTCCAAGTATTCATCCAACATTTGAACATGGCTTGTCAAAACATTGAATATCTTTGTTTCAAAATTCTTGTCCCTTTAGGCTAGGTTTTGCATAGTCCAACTGAGGTCCTAGGACATATTGTCATCTCCCTTCATTTTAGTCCTTGTCATTGCAAGCATCCTCATTTTGCACTTAGGTTCAAAATCATTTCCCTAAGTTTGCATTTCATTGTCATATCCAAGATAGATTTCCATTTAGGTGACATTTGTGCATTATCCTTGTCATGCTAAAATTAGGTCTTGCATAGGTTGCATTTTGCATATTCCAAGTCATTTGTCTTCGCATATCCTTATCATTGTATTGTCATCTTGTCCTGGCTTCATCTTTTTATATCATATCCTTAGATCATTTTCATGTCATATCCTAAGTCATTGTCATAATCATTTCCTTCTTGCATTTAGTCTCAAAAATTTGGTTTGTCAAACTTGAAAAATTAAAACTTTGGATAATACCCTAAGTTGTTGTTAGGGAGTCTTGACCTTGTCTAAAATTTGTCCGTTCATTAATATCATTTTTGTCAAACCTAGCTTAGTATCCAAGCATATAGGTGAGACATTGTCAATTTGTCCTATTGTCATTTGGTCCTTTGTCCTTTAAGGTCTTGGCTTCATTTCAACTTCCCAAGGATGAGTCTTTAGGTTTACATTCCAAAAAGTTTGTCCAAACCTCGAAAAACAACAAAAACATAGGTTGCATTCTTGCCATATATTGCATTTTCATTTATTTAGGTTGCATTTAGTTTCATATCATACATCATCCTTTTAAAATCAAAAATCCCAAAAACATTGCATAGTGACATGTCTATTGAAACAAGGTTCCAAGCACTAATGATGCAACAAAGTTTGAGGTATCAACCGACAATGCAATCGAATTTTAATCCAAGGCAATCACAATTATATCCAACCCAACAATAAGGCAATATCGGTCAAACTTTTTATGATGAAATAGGGCTCCAAATACAAAAACTAGAGGAAAAACTAGTTCGAGAAAAAGAGATCTTGGAACAAAAAGTGAAAAATAGTGAGAACATTAGATCCCAAATGTCCAAAACATTAAAAAAATTTCAAGGTACAAACCCAAAATATTGAGCCAATTGATGTAAGATCTCTTATTGAACAATCAAACATACTAGATCTCCTCTCACAAATAGAGATGATGAAACAATTTCAAGAAAAGAGACAACAACATTATGTGCCTCCACAACAAGAACAAGAAGGTGTTTACTATCAATCACATTTTCAACCATCACAACCAATTGTTCAACAATTCCAACATTTCCAACAGACACAACCAATAGTCCAACATATACAACCAACACAACCAATGGTCCAATTTCAACAATATGTCTAACCAACTGTTAATTATTGACAACAAACTCAGTATCAACAACTACAATCACAAATTCAAAAACTAAACTTGCAACATGCACCAAGCCAAATTTTGAACATGTCAAACCAATTTGATCAACATCTAGTTTGAAATCAAAACATGACATCAGACCAGAACCAACTCCTTTCCAAACAAGTTCAAATTCCAGATACAGCTATGTCAAAACCTCGAAAGAAAGGTGGCCTTATTGCAAGAATCTTAAGGAGAATACCAAGTGAGTTCTTTGAGGAAGATCAAGATAATACACTTATGTCTTGCAATGCCTCATCCCCCCACAAACAAATTGACTCTCCAATGACATCTATCCCTACACCATTAGAAGTTTCACAAGAACCTTCCATATTGTCCTCATCAAACAATACACCCAAGGATGAAATTATCCAAGGGCTATCCATAATTGATTGCCAAGATAATCCAATTCATGATGCACATCCTTGTCATGTTTCAGAAATACAAGACCCAATGCCACCATGCACTTTATTGCCATTACCTGTTTTAGAGGACCCCATTCGAAGTCCCTCTTCCTCATGTTCAAGCATTGATTCCTTGCCAGAATCCATCACAAATGTTCAAAGTGCATTTCCTTCATGCCAAAACATTGATCCCTTGTCAGAATCCCCCATGCATATCCAAAGTCCAACCTCATGTCAAGAGGATAATTTAGAGCATGAAGAAACATGTCTTAAAATAGATCAAGATCAAGATCTCGAAACCTTATCATCCCATCCAATTGTTGACCAGGACCCCATGTTCCCAGACACTCATGATGATTCCCCTATTCTTGTCCATCCTATCCAAAGACCTATTGACACTCCATTCCCCAAGCAAGATCAAGATATCCCAATCCATCCAATCCCAAATGATCCCCTTCCATTTCATGAAAAAAATGTCCTTTCAAATCCCATTGGCATTCCACTTCCTAAGAAAGATCAAGATATCATTTCCATCCTTTATGATGATCCCATTAAAAGTCCAGAGAAAAGCAACTTTAAAGAGGATTCCAATGATCTTCCTCCTTGTCAAGATCAAATTATTCCTTTAAATCCTCCACAAGATCCTTTTGTTCCTCCATCTCCTTGTCTTAATCCTCCATGTACACTCCAAGATCTCATTTCTTTTAATGATCCCATTATTTATCCCATTCCATCTCTTGAATATCCTGTCATTGATCCATGTCCACCACACAAATCCTAGTCCACTACACAATCCTTGTCCCCCTCATGATCCTAATCCCCCTCAGGATTCTAACATGTCAGTGTAAGATGTTCATGAACCCTCGACATGCATAATGGGTTCTTCCACTTTGGTGCAATCCGATCCACTTCAAGATCTCATTATTTCTCTCATATCATATCCACCTCATAATGGACTCGCATCTTCTTCCCAAAGAAAAGAGTATCCTACAAGTCAAGATATTCATAAAGGCAAAGGAGTACATCTCCATAAGAAAGAATCCCTTCATGTTAAAGAAAATATTAAGGGTCATGGCCTCAGTGAAATTCCTCAAGACGTGGGTACTCCTACTAAATCCAATATCCCTCCATCAAAATCCAAACATATCCCTTCCCCATCATACTTTCCATCCATCTTAGGTCCTTATATTCCTTCATCCTCTATGCAAGGTCAGCAAAGGCACAAATCCTTGAGTAAATTTCATCCATCCAAAAGAACTCCATTTCACTCCTATCCATCCATGCATTCCTTTCCCCCTCCAAGCAATTTTGATGCCAAGCATAAAAGTCATAAGTCTAGAAATCCACATGTATTCAAGGATCAACATGTCCAATATAATCAACATGTCAAAACAAAGAAAAATTTGATCTGTAAAGCAAAGGAAAAATCCAAAAGGTCACAAAGGCCCATTGCTCAAAAGCAAAAGTTAAAATCTATATGGGTTCCTAAATCCCTTGTGTTGGCAATGCACTCCAAGGAACCACAAAAGCATGAAAAATCAAAAACTATGTGGATCCCTAAGCAACTCCTTGAAGCACAAAAGCCTAAAGAAACATCCAACTTGGCATCCAAAGTTTCTCTTCCTCCATCCAACCCTCTCAAATTTGTTCCTTCATCACCTTCTTCATCCATTTTGGGCCCTTATGTCCCAAAATCCCAAGCTATTCCTCCATCCAAATCTCACAATCTGAGATCCATTTTTCCTCCATCAGTCCATCACCCCTCAAGGTGTGTGCCAATGTTGATCTTGCCTTCATTTCCATCTAGTGAAGCCCAATTCTTCCAATACCCTATCCATTATCCAATGCATATTTTCCATCCTTCAATCCCTTTGGTCCAATCCTTTATATAAATCCTTGCCTTAGTTTCATCTTATTTTCCATGTCCTTATCCTACCAGCGTCTTTGAGCATGCTTTTAAAGGTCATGGTCTATTTTTTTTCAAGGCTACTATCCAAACAATAATATTCTTGAGTCCTTCTTCCATCCCCTATCATGTGTCCATTTTAAACTAAAATGTCAAAATCCAAAAAAAAAGTGAAAAAAAAAAGAAAAAAACAAAAAAAACAAGTAAAGCAAAAATAATTCATCTACTGGTGAAAACCTGGCAAACAGGTGCCTTGGGCAAGTACCGTGATGAAAACCTGGCAAACAGGCATCATGCGTAATCTATGAACTTCTTGCATACTATACTTGGGGATAAGTTTTATCCTATCATATCCTTTTGTCCTTCATTGTTCCATTATCCTATCGAACCCCTGTCATTACCCTTCATATCCTATTGTCCCTTATGTACATATCCCATTTTCCACCTTTGATCTTGACAAGGCTGAGGATTGTCATGAGCATCATGCATCTTGTTTGTAGCTTTTAGTCCATCATAGCTTTTGGTATTTATCCATTTTCTTATTATAACCTTTCATCCATATTCCCTAGCTTATTGCAACTTTCTACTACAATCCCTTAGCCTACCCCGACCTTCAGTCCATGTCCCTTATCCATTCTTGGTCTTGCTTATCCTATCCATATCTTATCACTATCCATACACTCTTTTTCATTCCTTGATCTTGATCTGACATAAGGATGCAAAATTTAAACATGGTTTCAAAAACCTCTTGACGTGTCTCTCATGCCATTTTCCTACTTTACATTGTCATATCCAGTCTCTTGTCCCATCATGCAATAGCCCTTGAAAATTGCATCCATATTGTCTCCATGATAAAAGACCTTTATCTTCCCTCTATCCACCAACATTTCAGAAAGCCTATTTATTCACCTATCATATTCCTTGGCTTGCTAGACACTAGGGGCAAAATCATAAAAATTGAAAAATGTCCTAAAATAATTAAAAAAAAAATTGAAAAAAATCCTAAAAAACATTCAAAAACATCAAAAAAATCATGTGTTCATTTTCAGCTAAAATGTCAAAATCCTTTAAAAAAAAAATCAAATAATGTCCTGAAAAAATCCCTAAAAATCAAATAATGTCCTGAAAAAATCCCTAAAAATCAAATAATGTCCTGAACAAATCCCTAAAAAGTCAAATAAAGTCCTGAAAAAACAAACAAAAAAACAAAAAAGTTGTAAAAAACTCGAAATTCCTACAAAGTGAAAAACATCAAAATCCAAAAACAATTTCTTTGGCATTTTTGCATTTTTGTCAATAAATGGTCCCCTTTGTGCATAGACAGATCGTTGAGCATACATCCAACGACACTCAATCAAACATTGTGCTTTAATAAAATCACGCATTAACAAATGAACTATTTGACCAAGCAAGCATTCAACCTGATCACAGTTGTCACATCAATCCAAATTGCATCAACGTTACCATTGGTCCTTGTCAACATTATCATGGGTCTTATATAGGGTGTGGTATTCTTGAAACCAGACTGTGTCCTGTCTTCGACGGGGTACCGTATTCCCTGAAACCAGACAACATGATCATTCTTGTTTTCCACTTTTGACAATGATGATCAGACTGTTTGTTTGACTTGGTTGAATTTGTGCGTCTTATCTTTTTACTAATTTATCTTTGGCTTCGATCATGTTCCTATGTTGCTCGATGATGTCACTGAGTGATTTAGAGTGATCGGGATGGTTCATGGTCCCTTTCCTTTTTTTGTTGTTGTGTTTGTTGTTTGTGGAATGTTTGTCACAAACTGGGGCAACTATATCATTGGGTGTCTATGATAAGTACGTTCACTTTGTGAACGCCGCACATACCTCGACCCTTGATGTATGCACCCTAGGATGCTTCACTCATTCCTTGTGTGTGATGTGTATGTCTTTTGCAAAAGGGGTTGCATTCCAGCTCTAGCCTTGAATGCCATGATGCTCTGCATCCTCTTTGCTATAATAAATAAAGGTTCTCACCTACTTATTTGCATTTGTGAAAGCAAGTTTTCCTTCATCTCTAACTATCCTCTGTCTAATTTCTTCTTACTAACATTTCTTCCGTTGGTCTGGTCGCAGTCTTTTGTGCCTTCCACTAGTTGTCCTTTGTGCATCTGACCTTCAATTTTTCATTCGTTCGAACCTATCATCTTCTGTCATTCTTATCGATCACTTGGCCTCTTTTCTAGATTTTTCTGGCCAATTCCTCAAGGGGGCATGCATATGTCATTGTTATTGTTTGGGGCATTTTCATTATTGTTCTTTGAAACAACGCTTATAATCGCATTGTCTCAAAGAGGGGCAAAATGTAGACATCTAAAAATGGTCAATGCTTGTGGAGTCATACTTTAACATTTGCGCATTGCCTTATTTTAGGGTTCTTGCATCACATTAACATTTCTTCTATGTTGCACACTTGGTCTTTATCATTTGCGAGCATCGAGTCCTTCTACATTCCTCACTTTCATCACTTTCGAATTAGGTCTTGTCAATAGAAATCTTCAGTCATGATTTTGGTCGATCTTATCCTGTCGCATCATGGTGCGTGCTCATTTATCATCATTTTGGACATCGTCAATCCTAATCGATGATACAATTAGGGTTTTTGTCCTCTTGTCAATCTTTCAATCATCTTTATCTTGTTAGTAATCATTTGCGATTATCAGCTTGTCAATCTTGTCATTTTGCGATCGATTTGTCATCGATCCTTGTCCTTGTCAATCTTGTCATTTTGCGATCGATTCGTCATCGATCCTTGTCCTTTTCAATCATGTCAATTTGGATCGATTAGTCATTGTTCCTCATCAATTGGTGCCTATCAATTTGATCTCCTTGTCAATCTTGGTCAATTTGTCATTGATTTTTGTCAACCAATCTCAATCATTTATCAACATTGGTCCTTTGTCAATTAGAATCATGATCGAACCTACATTAATTTCTTGTTGTCTTGACCTAATTCCTTGTCCTCTTATTTCTAGGGTTTTATGATTTGTTCATTTAATCCCTTTCTTCTTCTTTGTGGGTTAAATAAATCTGTTTATTTAGTCCTAGGTCTCTTTCATGAATTAATTAATGGATGAAAACCTATTAATTAATTCACCTAATTTCTATTTCATCTTTTTCCTCAATTTTCTAATTTGCCAATTTCTCCTAATCCCTTTTGTCATGGGAATGGCATTTCAATCTTGTCATAATTTGTCATAATTTGTCATACACCTTGCATAGCAAATTGTCATACATTTGTCATAATTTTGCCATTCTTGATTTGAATTTCCTTTCAAATCTCTTCATGCTAATCTTGTCCTCTCTCCAATTTGTCTATAAATTGGATGATTTTCTTCAATCAATGAAGGAATCAATCACATTTTCAAGTAACCTTATGCTACGAATTTCATCTCTCAACAACTTGCTTTCCACTTGTAGGTGAGATCCACATCAAATTTGAAGGTGAAAGAAGAACAATGGAGCCACATGAAGGAGATATCTACATCAGTTTGCTCCGATTTCATTTGATTTGAATATCTTGTCTTTATGTCTTCATTTATTGGATTAGGATTGCTTTCATAGTAGCTTTAGGTTTTGTGGTTGTCCTAATTGCTATTGTTTTGATGATTTTCAATTTCTTGATCTACACAATCTTTTGTAAGGCCAACAAGGCATATTGTAATAAGACTCATATATGTATGAGGTCTTGTAATTCATTTTGATATAGATGTATAGAAGGTAGCATGGATGTGAAGTGATGAGCGAATATTAAGGTAGATTTTGTATAAGGGTTTATGGTTATTGTATGAGCTTAAACCGGTACCGAACTAGGCATAACAGATGCTGAATTATAACAGTACATTATATTGGATTCTCATAATCCATTTCATAAGCCAATGAGACTTCCTTTTGTAATTGAGCAGTGAGCTCTAGGCAGTTGGCCTTCCTGCATGTGCAAGCCCCTCTTGTAAGTAATATCCATTCATTGGCCAGTGAGTGAATATTGTGGGTCACAAATCCCACTGAGGGTTTTCTCACACCGGGTTTCCTCATTAAACATCTTGTGTTATGGTGTGATTTCTATGTTTTCTTTACTATTCTTATTTATTACATTAATTTTTTTTTATCAGTACACTATTTTGGAATGCAAAATACTAAATAAGGTTAAATATTCTGTTAACTGGTCAGATAGTGATTCACCCCCCCCCCTCTCAATATCTTTGGGACTATCATCAATCCTAACATTATCTACCATTTTGTTGAATGAAGGATGTACTTGCATCTAGAAGTTGTATTTCAATTCAGGGATTAAGTTGTTAACAAAGATATCTATTTTCTCAAAATCTAGAATTATTCATGAATATCTAGAGAACATCTTTCTCCATCGGTGGAGAAAAGTGAGGAAGGATTCTGTTATTTTTTGTTTGGTATTGCAAAGCTCTATTATAGTGACTAGGTGATGAATATTATAGGAATATTGTTGTAGGAATAGTTGGATTAATTCTTCAAAAGTTTTTATTCCCACAGGTAGACTTGAGAACCATTCTATAGCTTGCCCCCTAAACTTCTCAAGAAAAGGCGCATGAGATATGTTTGGTCATGCATGAACTCCATACATAAAGCACAAAATTCTCTGATATGATCTTGAGGATCTATATTCCCATCATATTTGTCAAACTTAGGCATTTATACATTTGAGGAGAATGGAGGCATGTGGAGGTTTTTGTCAAATGAGAATGGGCACATTGTGTCCAGAGAATATTGTTTTGGTGATTTTTCTTTGTTTTTCAATTTTGTGATCTCAGTTCGCAACACTTGTAATTGTTTGTTTAGTATTCCCAATGGTGTCTCTTCCTCTTTAGTGATGAGGGTTTCCACATCATAACCAGTAGGAAGCTTAGCGCCTTGTTTTGCTAGCTCTAGGAAATAGTCCTCTTTTTCTCTAGCCATGATAAGTTTCATCATTTTTTTGAAAATCTTTATCCTTTTGACATTTATGAATATTTTTTCTGGAGGTTCAAAGGCTTTAAAATCACTTGATGAGGAATCACTACTGGTATCATGGATATTGATGTCATCATAATTTTTGTGTTTAGCATCTTGTCTTTCTTGCCTTTCTCCAGACATGGTGGGAGATAGGGGCTGACTAAAGAGTGGTAGATCGTAAATTGGTATTTGTGATGATGACGGTTTATTTGAGATGAGGTTTTCTACAAAGAATGGATTTTCATTTGATGAAAAGGGTGTTTCTTTTCCTTTGTCTGTTTTGCTGCGAGAACTTCTGGTTTGAATGGGCATTACAACCGACAGGACTGAGAGTTAGATGTGTTGTAGAAGTCAAGATCAAATTGTAGCTAGTTGTTCGTTTAACATAGTGATTGAGTGAAGTAACTAAGATATGGTCTAGTTTTAGGAATGATCTATCTTGTGTAAGACATTATCTAAGTTAACTTAGGTTTGATAAGATGTTGTTTGAACTAGCTGAGAGATGATCGACAAAATTATGCAATGCAATGACAGGGGTACACTATCAAGGTTGTTTATGCTCAGGAGGATGATAACCAGTTTTAGGCTCGCTGTAGACTATTTTAGGCAAGTTTGACTATTTTGTACTAACAAAATCAAAGATTCATATGATAGGATTTCTAGGACTAGATGACAGTGTAATAGCTTCAAGAAAATGACAGTACTGTTTCGTATGAGTTGCTGCCTAATACCGTATGATAGATGGGTATGTCTGAAATGACAAACTGTTCAATGCAATGAGTTATTGTATGACACAGAATGCTAGGACAAAATGACAGTTCCCTAAATAGGACGATAGATAATTAGGTGTCTATGACACAGAAAGCAAGCTCAAATGACAGACTGTTAGGACTGATGAAATATCATACGACATAGAATATGAAGTAGAATGATAAAACAAAAGGCTTGTACGACTATGTCTAGACAAAGATTAAATGTTGAGTTTTCGATGACTGAGTATGACCAGTTTTTGAGGTGGATTGAGTTTTCACTAACCGACGAAGACTAGTTTTTGACACTGGCAAAGTTTATCACTAAGTTATTTGGTATTGTTTTCTCCATTTTTGGTATTCCAATTTCAGTTTCAAGGATGAAAACATAGAAAACATGCAATACGAATAATAACTTCAATCACAACATGTAAACCCTATGGAAGTTGGCTTAGAGAAGAAAACCTTTGCTTGTTGACTTAGGTACACACCCAATAGTTAATCAGAATATGATCATTGAGTCTCACGCAATGGTTTCTCAACGTCGTATTAGCCGACTCCAAATGCTAATGGGGGCATGATATGGCAAGTGTCTTGGGAGAGTTACTATCTCTCTTGCACAAAGATTATCAACCTTTCAAAGGTGAACTAGGTAGCTTCTAATTTGAATTGGAACTACTAAGGGGTCCGTTCGACACGTCAAGGTATAAACTCAATTAAGAGGTCTCCCAGCCTTGAAAACCAAGGTTTAATATACCCGAAGGTATAGAGGAGAGCTATTATCGAGAAGTGTCGTGTTGGCATTTTGATGATGTTTTGATTTTCATTGATGGACACACACTTTCTTGATGTATGAATTATGCTCAACTGGTATTTGTTCCAATTGGTATTGTGTATTATTGAATGTATAGTCTTTTATACTATTGGTATTTTATAGAAGATGGTTTACCGGTCATAGATTATTTGAAGATCCCAAACGGTATGAAGATCCCAAGTGGTTTGAGGATCTCCAGCAGTACGAAGGACCCAAGTGGTAGTTAACTTTTGATTGAAACACTACGATCTTCCAGTATTCATTTTTGACAACCGATAATCGGTATATATATGTGATGAGTTACCAACCGGTATTACTGTAATGTGTGATGAGTTATCATCCACCGACACTTTGATGGTGTGTTTTGTCGTGTTACCAAATGTGTCTAGATGCACTATACCTAGGAACTTGTAGTCTAATTCTATTGGACCAACATGAAATCAGACTCTTTTATAAGGACATCATGTATAGGGTTTGCATGTATGAGATATAGAATAGAAAAGGTTATGTGTGATCATTGAAGAGAAGATTAGGTATGTGTGAAGAGATAAGAGTGTGGAGATATTGAAGACTGAAGTAATGTTGAAATGCATTAACAATGAGTTGTCAAGGATCTAATTAAGCATATTGTGCTATTATCTAGATCATTCACTTGTTGATTACTAATATCTTTGACAAGTCTGAAACCCTTAACTGGGTAGGCCTAGCAAAGCCTTTGTAAATCCTCGAACAAGGTGGTTCACAACTGTGGATCTAAAATCCTTTAACAAGGTAGTCTTTAACAAGACTTATCTCCTAACAGAGATCTAGATTCCTAACAGGATTTGTTCTGGTGAAGAACATTGTATGACCTTAACCGGTTTGGTTTCTATTCTGCAGATAGTTACTTGTGAGTTTCTGCTCACCATGGTTTTTCCCATTTGGGTTTCCATGTCAAATATCTTATGTTATGGTGATTGTGCTCTTGTGGGTGAATTCTTTTTTTTCTATTTGGTTTGCACTTATCTTAACCGATTTATTAGTGAATCTGTTGCACTGGTTATCTGCTAAACTGTTTAAAAGTTTGATTACAATATTTTTTGGTATACTAATTCACCCCCCCCCTCTTAGTATCCATCATGTCGTTGACTTGATTTTCATCAAATCAAATTTTTTTTATAGTGGGTTGGAGTACTTGGCATTTAGTCGTTACCACTTAGGTCATTCCCCTCTCACCACCCGTAATGGTTATAGAGTTATTAGCTCCTTGGGAGGGTAGGCCCGCTAAAGATATGAAAATCTCAAACTTAAAGAAAATGCTTCAAGGGTCGGGATTTCTAGTTGTCTATATAGACAAGAGCATACTCTTCTACCTCTCAAAATTCTCTTAAAACACAAAATATAGATTTGTTCTTTAACCAGATAGCAAGTTAGGTGCCTAAAAATGAATTTAAGGAATACATGATGTCTGGTTGATTCTCTTTAGGCAACCTGCAAAAACAACGCATCAGTAGTCATGTTGTTTTTTCTTCTTTTACAGGCATATGTTTGATTGGTAAATTCTTTGACAAGTGTTCCACAAGAAACTGGTTAGGCTATGAAAATATTAGGTGGAAAGAAGGCAATTCAAGGTTAGCATCAGTGTAATCAAAACTGGACAGAAAACCTGAAGAATGAAACTTGTTTTAACCCAACAGAATACAACATTGTATGACAATTATCATGGAGTAAAATGACAAAATCCTTTTATCGTACGAGTTAGAACTGTGCATGAAATGACAGAAGACAAAATCAAATATTCAGAACAAAATTTTGTATGAGTCCATTTACTGGTTCGTATGATAAAACAGAGACTTTGACAGAATATCGTACGATATAGTAATACCACTCATACGATATTTCACAAAGATTGTACAGACGAAACCTGCAGGATTAAAAAAATGATTTTGAGGCCAAAGTATTGAATTTCATGCCCCATGGTGGGTGCCAAAAATGTTTGTGAAAAGTGGACCTGTATCTGTATCTGAAATACACAACACTTCAATTAAGTCATTAGATGCATGGTTAGTAAATAAATAATCAATGAATAATAAACCATTACAAAGTGACCCATTGCCTTCTAGTAGATGCGAGTTTAGATTGCTCTTAGGTTGCTAAGCTATCCAGCAACTAGACAACACCTAAACGAAGGATTTTTAAATCTATATGAGCATGAATATGAGCTAAATGGATGCAAGATTTAAGCTAGATATGCAAGATTAATCTAACATGATTTAAGCAGTATATGAATATTTAAGCTAAATGATTTAAGCAATATGAAATAACTAATATGCAATATCTCAATGCAAATTCTCAATGAACCTAGAGCAAAAATAGCATAATAACAATATATTCTCTAGGATCCTTTGAATGAGAGATGAGAGCTCGAATTTATAGAAAATTCAGAAAGAAACCAACGGCTGAGAACAAATGATGATGAGCGGTCAAGATTTTCCAAGAGGAAGCACAATCTAGGTGAATTGATGTGATTGGATGCTTTTCTCAGTTTTAAAGGAAATTGAACTAAAATTAAGATAAAATTAAAAAAAAAATTATTTATTCTCTATTGCATTCAATTTTAATATTTAATTGTTTTATTTGCTTTCTCTGAGATTATTTATCAATTTTTTATTTGTTTTTCATGATTATCTCCAATTAATTTCTTTTCTCAATTTTTAATTCTTTTTGTTTTGTCAATTAATTCCTTTTTTGATGATTTAATGGCAAATTGATTTATTTAATTAAATATGCTAGGATATTCAATAAAATAAATAGGATAATTGTTTAAAAATGATTTAATTGGAATGATCAATTAATTTGCCATGTGACATTGATGATTTTAGAAATTAATTGTGTGCTCAAGATTGATTTAACTGCCTTTGGTTAGGACCTTGGTGACGTTGTCGAGATTAGGGGCTCATGGTTTAGATGACCATTTTTAGGGTATTATAGTATATTCTAATTGAAAATTGTACAAAAGCATATGAAGCTTGGGAAATTTTAAAAACAACTCATGATAGCTCAAATGAATCTCGAAAAATTCAACTTCAAGATCAACTCGAAGAGATTAGGTATACAGATTTTAAAACCATGGATGAATTTTTATTTAATTTTTATTATATTAATGGTCAATTAATTGGTTTAGGAGTTACTTTAGCTGATATATGTTTAATTCATCTTATACTTAAAAAAAGTCTTCCTCGTCAATTTCAACAATTTATTACTAATATTCATGCTCAACTTGCTATTCCTAGTTTAGCTACTGAATTAACTTATGATATTTTTCATAATTTATTATGTCAAGAGGAAGCTAAATTAATTCAGTTTGGTACTCTTAAAAGTAGTGAATATGCTTTTATGTCTAAAAATCAAAATCATAATAATCATTTTATATCCAATATAATAATAATCATAATAATTATTATTCTAATAATAAATTTTATTTTAAATCCTATAATAACAATTCTAAAAATAATCAAAATAACAATTATTTTAAGAGGCCCCATTGTACGTATTGTGGTAAGGATGGCCATGTGACTAATAATTGTTCTTAGAAGCAAAATGGTAAAAATCCTATGAACCAAAATAATCGAAATAATCAACAACATAAACCTCATTATAAGAAAGGTAATAATAATGGTAATTCATCTCGTCATGCATTTACATGTACTTATAAAGTTTCTCAACCACTTGAGTGTGCATCTCAGCATGTTACTTCTCATAAAGAATGTTTTGAATCTTTGCATCCTAATACTTCCAATATTCGTGTTCAATTAGTTAATAACCATAGTTTCAAAGTTGAATCTATTGGTGATGTGAATGTCCCTAATGGGAAATTACATGATGTTCTTTATGTTCCTAAATTAAAATCAAATTTTCTTTCAGTTCCTAAACTTTGTCAAGATTATAAGATTAACTTTTATAGGGGCATGTGTTATATCATTGATCCAAAAACTAATCATGTTATTGCTATTGCCAAAATGGATACTAATAACTTATTCAAGTTCTATGAATTTTCTCCTACAAAGTATTCCTTGCTTACTACTATTGATTTTACTATATGACATGAAAAACTTGGCAATCTCAATTATGATTATATTTCATTGATGCAAAAAGAAAATATGGTTGATGGATTGCCTACTATTGTTCCATCTCAAATTGTTTGCAATGGTTGCATGAGTGGTAAGATGGATAGGGAACCCTTTCCTAATGGTCAATCTTGGAGGGCATATACTAAATTGCATCTAGTTCATAGTGATCTCTTGGGTGCCATGGAGAGTCCCTCCATCCAAGATTCAAGGTATTCTCTTACCTTTGTTGATGTTTTTTCAAGGAGAGCATCGATATATTTCCTTCATAGTAAGGATCAAGTGCTTGATGTGTTTACTGAATTTCATATGTTTGTAGAAAGGCATCAGGTTCTAAAATTAAGATTCTTTGTATTGACAATGGAAAAGAATATGTCAATAATGCATTTAATTCTTATTTGAAATCTTTTGGAATTAAACACGAGCTTACCATTCCTTATAAACCACAACAAAATGGTGTGGCAGAATGGAAGCATAGGACAATTGTGGAAATGGCAAGATGTTTATTGCAAAAAATATGGATTACAAGTTTTGGGTTGAATTTATTTCTTGTGCAACTTATTTAATTAATATAACACCTACCAAAGTCTTAAAGGATAAAAATCCTGAAGAAGCTTGGTCTGGTAGAAAGCCCAATTTACAGAATTTAAGAATTTTTGGTTCCACAACTTATGTTCACAAACCTAAGGAGAAAAGACAAAAATTAGATGCTAAATCTTATCCTTTTATTTTTGTTGGTTATGATGAAAATACTAAAGGTTATAGAGTTTACAATCCTATTAATAACAAGGTAAAAGTTGCAAGAGATGTTTGTATTGCTGAAAAAGGCATTCATGATTGTTCTAAAGTGGAGGATGATGAACTTGCTCAAAGAAAAGTTGTACTTGTGGAGGACCAACCTCCTTCTCTTAATCCTACTCCTAGTTCATCTCTTTCTATTCCTTCTAGTGATATTGATGATGATAATAATAACTCTACTCCTCATTACTCTTCTTCTAGTGATGAATCTATTACTTCTAAAAGAAGACCTAAATGGTTTAAATATTTAATTCAAGATAGTGATGAATACTTAGCTAGAATGGATAGACTTCAAGCTAGAAGAGTTAATTATTGTAATTATGCTTTAATGTCTACTATTATGAATTCTAATGATCCTAAAATATTTGATCAAGCTAAAAATCAACCACATTCACAAAAAGAAATGAAGGAAGAATATGATACTTTAATTTCTAACCAAACTTGGGATTTAGTTCTCTTGCCTCATGGTAAAAATCTTGTTTCTTGCAAGTGGCTTTATAAAACTAAATTGAATGCTAATAATCAAGTTATTAAATTTAAAGCTAGATTAGTTGCTAGAGGTTTTTCTCAAATTGAAGGCTTAGATTATACTGAAAATTTTGCTCTTGTTGCTAAAATGCCTACAATTAAACTTGTTCTTGCTTTAGCTTCTAGAATGAATTGGCCTATTCACCAAATTGATGTTAAAAGTGATTTTCTTAATGGTGATTTACATGAGGAAATTTATATGTCTTGACCTCTTGGTTTTGTTAAGGAAGGTAATGAACATTTAGTTTGCAAGTTAAAGAAATCAATTTATGGTTTGAATCAATCTCCTAGGGAATGGTATTCTAAGATTAATGAATTCTTTCTTTCTCAAGGTTTCATTAGAAGTAAAAATGATCCAAATTTGTATATTAAGCATAGTGAAGATGACATTGTGATTATTATTTTATATGTAGATGATTTAATTCTAACTTCAAGTTCCAATAATTTGATTTTTGAAATTAAGTTTCAACTCAATCAAAAATTTCAAATGGATGATTTATGTCTTTTACATTATTTATTAGGAATGCAAATTTGGAAAACCTCTAAAGGAATTTTCTTAAATCTCAAAGTAAATATGGTCAAGATCTCATAGATAAGTTTAAAATGAATGATGCTAACCATGTTTCAATTCCTATTGAATTAGGCACTAAGTTAATGCTTGATATGCTAACTCCACTTGTTGATCCTACTTTGTATAGACATTAGTTGGAAGTTTGAATTATTTAACTCTTACTAGGCCAGATATTGCTTATAGTGTTGGTTTGGTTTCAAGATTCATGTCTAAAACTCAACAAACACACTTTAAAGTTGCTAAAATAATTTTAAGATATATTAAAGAAACCATTAATGTAGGTTTATTTTATGATGCAAATTTTGATTTTACTTTAAAAGGTTTTACTGATTCCAATCTAGGTTGAGATCCCAATGATGGGAAATCTACTTGTGGTTATTGTTTTTTTGTTGGTTCAGTAGAAATTTATTGGAATAGTAAAAAACAACAATCTACCTCTCTTGGATCCACTGAAGTTGAGTACAAAGGATGCACTAATGCTTCCAAAGAAGCCTTGTGGCTTAGAAGACTACTTGAAGATTTGGGTCTATCTCGACATGAACCAACTCCATTGTATTGTGACAACCAAAGTGCCATTGCTTTGGATAAAAATCTAGTTTTCCATGCAAGGACAAAACACATTTCTCTCCAACACCACTTTATTAGAGAACAAATTGAAGACAAGAAAGTTTTACTCCTCTATTGCAAGGGGAAGACCAAGTTGCAAATATTTTGACCAAGCCACTTTGTAAAGAGAAGTTCCAATTTCATTGTAAAAATCTTGGTTTGCAACCCATTGAAGGGTTTGATGTAAACTCCCCAAGTAAAGCTTAAGGGGGGTGTTAGAATATTTAATATTTACTTGGCTTAGGTTTATTTGTATTTAGTTTGGGATATTATTTTGGAATCCCTACATGTAATTTGTCCTGTAGTACATGTGTGAGGACAAGTCATTTCTTTTATTTTCCTTTATTAAGGAATTTTAGATTTCCTCCTTAAGAGGATGTGGACACATGTCACACACATTTTATGAATGGTGGCATTCATAGATTTGGGAGTTACTTTATAACTCCTCTCCTCATCTCTATTTAAGGGATGTCTTCTCTCTCATTTCTTCTTAATGACATTATTGTAAAGAGTTCTCTCTCTCCCTCTCTCTCCCTCTCTCTCTAGGCACTGCCTCATTCATAATAACACAATGGGTTTTTCTTTTCTTTTCCCCTTTCAAAAGTTCTTGTGCCTCCTTCTTCACATTTGGGTGATTGCTCCAAGGTTTCTGCATTTCTCTTGGTAACATTTACTTCATCAATAAACTTGGATTTTTTTTTTTTCCTTGCTCTTGTATTTCCTTATAATCTATCTAATTTTATTTCACAATAAATTTTCATGATAGTTCCATGAAAGTCAAAGTGTAGGAAAAACACAATGTTGAAAATTACATAAATGTCTCTTTTTGGACTCAATTCTATCTAGTTATTCCTTATCCAATGATAAATGTACAAGTAACACAATCTCTATGGAATGTTTGCATATAAAATGAATCATACATATTTTCATTTTTAATAATACCCAAGAAATAGTCCTAATCCATAGTTTTATGCATTTGTCACTTAGAGTTAATTTTTTAATTCAAACAAGTGTCCAAGGTGATTTGCATAGTTTAAATAAATGACCCAGATATCTTAGATTTAAAATTAAATTTAGCATTGAGTTGGCCCTTCCAACCAAATATTATATGTTGACTTAAAGTGAAAATATTTCATAGTGTTATTTATATTTGTATCCAACAACTAACCCTAGTTCATTTTAAATGTAGTGAATTCTACATATCATCTAACAAGATAATTTAAGATATATTCATTCCCATACTCAAAACATTCATTATTTCATTGCGTACTTTTAGTAATATCTACAACATCTTTTCCATGTACTCTTATTGTATTTGATTATTTTTTAAAATTAGTTAACTTGGTATCCTAGGGTTTGATGAAAGGGGGACATATTTGTATTCATTAGAAAACTCCCAACCACAAATAATTTTCTTATGTAGAAATAGGTTATGGTATTACTTAGGATACATTTAAGGTGAACATTTAGAAATTTCTAAAGATCAAATTTCTTCATTTACATGACTTCCACAATCTTAAAATTCAGTTATAAAACTATATAGTTGCTATTATAATGTCAAAAATGACTCCTACTAATATACAATGAGCATACAAATAAACAATATTCATCCATCTTCTAAAAATCCTTATGAAATAAGTTTATTGGAAGATGCCACAACTGCAAAATTTGATAGAAACTAGGGCAATATCTACAATTCATGGGAGCTATCTAGGGTATTGATCTCCATGAAAGAAGCTTCGAGAGGCTCGGGATCATGATTCTAGCAAGTTTATTTTCCTAGATCAAATTCAGGGTAGTTTGTGCATGATCAAACCACAATCAGGTGTTGGAAATAGGGTTTGCAAAGTGGTTCCAAGGAATCACTCTTCCTATGGACAAAACGATGGGAAAAATTCACACACTAAGTCTATAGTTGGTCATATGGTTGATCAACCCCTTGTTATGCAATGCGAGACCAATTCATGGGCAAATTAGGCAAGCTTTCATGGTCCTAACATTGTAGGCTATGAGTTCCCTCATATTTTGAAGACAATCCAACCTACCACTGGCTGTCAAAAATTGGTGCTAGGGGAAGATATTTGCAAAAGGTAACAAAGTATTTTGCTTTATTTTCTAAACATGGTTTGATAGGTAGGTTTAGAGGGCTCTAGAAAAGTTTGGTTACACAATTGGATTTAAAAGACCTGACACCCCAAACTTGTTGGGGATGTATGAATATATCCTTGTGGGTGAGGGTTTTTTGTTGTTGTTTTTTACAATGATCAAGATCATTGTACTATTTTGTGTGATTACTAATGGGAGTATGATGAACACTCGCTAATGTTAAAACCTTGAAATCCCTCCTTCGATCTAGCTACTGAATTGTTCTCTTCAATTCTAGTTTGAGTAAGACTTATGAATCTACCTTTATAGCTTTGGCTTGATTCTTGCTTTGAAGCCATTGGCCATAATTGGGTAAATTTTTGGGAGTGGATAAGGGTCTTAGATTCTTTTCATACTACCTTTGCACACATTTTGGTTGAGATTGATACTACTAAAGATCTCTTTGTGGAGATCTCCATTTGCACCAAAAATGGGTGCTCAAAACAATCTCTAGACTATGAGGTCATCCCCTTTAGATGTCCCAATGCTTCAATACTAATTAAATTATTGTTCATTGCAGTGAATAGAGAAATGAAAGTAAGGATAATTGGTGGAAGAACATATCCCCTCATCATTATTCAGTGGAAAAAGAAGGTATGTAGTCAAAAGAAAATAATAATGCTAAGGCCTCAAAGAAATCTAAAGGGGAAGGAAAAAAATCACCAAACAAAGCACAACTTGGACAAGGAAATTTAGTTGAACCACCAAATGAATCACAACACACATTGAGATCTTTAGTGTTTGCTCCTACTATGGAGGAAAACATTTGTTGGCAATTTGAAGGAATTGATTATGTGTTGCATTGATTTTTTGTCATTGATGTCAACACTAGCTTTTATGATTGGTTATCGACAGACAGATTTTGGTTATCGATAGAAGAACTAGTGTTACCTGTAGAAGGGACTATCAGTTGGATACTATTGACATGTTTGGATTAGTGGAATATGTTTTGGTCAGCTGGTATTGACTTGATGATTGGATGCTATCATACACTCTAGTAATCCTATACCGGTAAGGGTTTAAGGTTTTACTAATAGATCTTTTACTGAGAATCTTTGACAGGATGCATAAGTGGTGTTGGTGCGGCTTCTAGATGGAATTCAGGATGCATAAGGTGATCCTTGATCATCCCTTGACTGATTGGAGACATCACTTTGGCGTGGTGGACCCAAATTAGGTCTGGTACCTATCTAGGTTATGGACTAGTATCATGTTGTGTGTTCTTTACACATTACCATGATGATTTATGGATTGGTTAATGTTGTTTTGGTCTAAAGTCGACATGGCATATCATTGTAATATGAATGTATGTAATGATCTTATTGTAATATCTTTTAGGTGGCTGACCTAATTGGTTTAGGCATTAGGGTTTGTATAAATTGATGTAAGATCTCATTGTAGATAATTGTTGTGGTCAAGGAATGAAAAATCATATGCAAAGGAGATTTGGTCGATCATAGGTGATCGAATTGGGTTTATGTGAGAGGTCAAAGGCCTCTGGTATTGAGCTTAACTGAGACTGTAATCAGGCATGGTAGATGCTATCATTGGCAGTTCATTCTTCTGGATTGTTGTCCAATTATATTGAGGTGGTTATAACCTCTCTGTAGTCAGTGAGACTCCTTTGTAATGAGCAGTACGCTCTAGGCAGTGTGCCTTCCTGCATCTGTAGGCCCCTTATTGTATCACATACTTTCTGTAGAAGTATTATCTGACAATGGGTAGGCTTCCCACCGTAGTTTTTCCCTTTACCGGGTTTTCCACGTACAAATCATGGTGTTATGTGGCATGTGCATTGTGTTAATTCTTTGTTTCATTCTTAAGTTTTATTGCTTACCAGTATCTGTTTCTGCTATTTAGGTATTCAATGTTTATGTGCTCTAGTTAAAGGTTATAAAGTGGTTTGATTAATATAATCTATTGACAACTTATTACCCCCCCCCTCTCAGTTGTCCACCGGTTATTCTAATAATCGGTGTCATAGATTTGGTCATCTTTTGCAGAAGCTTAATCACTTGAGGTAGATCCTATGTCAACTAATACTTCAAATCCACTAACAACTATTTTCAGAAGAGAAATCCCTAAGCTTCTTGATGGAACAAACTATGGGATATGGAAAATCCAAATGGAGACTCATCTTAGATGTCTTGCAAAAGGCTATTTGGGAGATCACTGAGAAAGGATATACACCTTATGATCTAGCATCTGGAAATCTTGCTCCTGCAGATTTGGATAAAAATATTGAAAATGATTGCAGAGCTAGAAAAGCCCTCCTGTGTGCACTCACTGATCAGAAAATCATGGGATTGACTGATAAATCATCTGCAAAGGTTATGTGGGATAAATTTCAAACTCTGAATGAAGGTGACCCTAGAGTCAAAATTACTAAACTTGATGGTTACTGGGTAAGATATGAGAACTTGAAGGTGGAAGATAATGAAAGAATTGCTACATTTAAGGAAAGAGTAAATGAGATTTTCATGGGAATTCAATGTTGTAGAGGATCTCTAAGTGAAGATGAAATAGTTTCTAAAGTTTTGAGAGCCCTACCACCGACTTACAAGATGAAGGCTATTTCAATTAATGAATTGAGAACAATGGCATACACTTCAATTAACAAAGACATTTTGATTGGGAAATTATCAGCTTTTGAGCTTGAAGAATTTGGACACTCTGGAGCTACAAAGTCTGAACCTGCTTTTCATGCATCATCATCTACTGGAAAAAGTGATTGGAAAATCCTATATGCAAAATAATTAGAAGATATGAGGAAAGAGGATGAAGAATTTGAGAAACTTGAAGCCTTATTTGCTAGAAGAGTACTGAAAGAACCGACAGGAAGTATGAAGGAAAAGCACCTTTTAAATGTTTTGCATGTAATAAGATTGGTCATTTTTCATCTAGATGTCCTTAAAGGAATGCAAGATTTGAAGAAAGAGTTAAGAAATCATTTAAGCCTAATAAGAACAAATATAGATTCAAGAAAAAAAACAATGCTACATAGTAGATGAGGAAGGAGTAAGTGATGACTCAGAGGATGAACCGATAGGAGACTCTGCTAGTGGATCCGACAATGGAAAGGAATGGGTGTCCTATGATTTAAAGGAAGATGAATCGAAACTGGCTATCAAGAATGAAGAAAAGGCCCTGGTAGCAAAAGTTCAAGACAAGGATGAATGGGTAATTGATAGTGGATGATCACATCATATGACTAGAGATAAAAGAAAATATATGTCCCTACAAGAATACAATGGTGGTCAAGTCAGATTTTGGGATGACAAAGAATGTATGATCAAAGGTAGAGGTATTATTTCTCTGGATGGCAAGCATAATGCTGATAGTGTCTATTATGTAGAAGGTTTAAAGCATAATCTTTTAAGTGTTGGTCAATTGGTGGATAAGGGATTCCAACTTCAGTTCAAAGATAGAAAATGCAAAATCATCAACAGAACTAGTTTGGAGATTGCAACCGGTACTCAGACTAGAGGTAATATCTTTCACTTGAACACTGGTAATAAGACATGTTTGATTGCTCATATTGATGAGAGTTGGTTATGGCATAAGAGGTTGTGTCATGTTAATTTTGATTGTATTGTTAAGACCAGTTCAACAAAGGCAATTAAAGATATACCTAAGATTATAAAGCCTCATAATCTGTTATGTAAGGAATGTCAATTGGGAAAGCAAGTTAGAACTTATTTTAAGAGCATACATGATAAATATAATGATGTGCTTGATTTGATTCATATTGACTTATGTGGTCCAGAAAGGACTAGAAGCTTTCAAGGTGATAGGTACTTCATGCTAATAATTGATGATTATTCTAGAATGATGTAGGTGACTTTTCTAAGCGAGAAGTCTGAAGCTTTTGAGAAATTCAAGATCTTCAAAGCAAAGGTGGAAACAAAAATTGGATTGAAAATCAAATGTCTAAGATTAGATCAAGGCGGTGAGTTCACATCTCATGAATTTAATAGTTTTTGTGAGATAAATGGAATTAGGAGACAGTTATCTGCACCTCGGACTCCTCAGTAGAATGGAGTAGTGGAAGGGAAGAATAGAACCATTTTGGATGCAGTAAGAACCATGATGCTAGAATCCAAACTGCCTCACATCTACTGGAGAGAAGTAGTAAGTACAATAGTCTACACATTCAATAGAATTCATATCAAAGGTGAAACTGGTAAGACTCCTTATGAATTATGGTTTGGACATACACCTACTGTTAAATATTTCAGAATTTTTGGAAGTAAATGTTATATCAAAAGGGATGATTCAATTGGGAAGTTTGATCCCAGATGTGATGAAGGGATATTTCTTGGATATTCAATTCAGAGCAAAGCATATAGATGTTATAACAAAAGATTGCAGAAAGTTATGGAGAACGCAAATGTGAAAGTGGTTGAGAAATACAAAGATCAATCTATATCATATGACAGAGAACTGGCAGTGGAAATGATCATAACTGAACTGACAATGCCTCAACTAGTACAAGACACTAAGATAGTTACACTGGTATAATTAGAAAATTCAACTGTGACTAATGTTCAGAATAATGAACCTAAAGTTTAGAAGACACCAAGGTATGTAAGATTAAATCATTCTGAAGATAAACATTGGAGATATGAACAAGGGAGTTATGACAAGGAAAAGACTGGCAAATGAAGATGTATGTCTTATTTCTCAAATTGAACCAGAATTTTTTATTGAAGCTTGTAAAGATAAACATTAGTTAAAGGCTATGGAAGATGAAGTAGATCAGATAGAGAAGAATAAGACTTGGACTTTAGTTCCCCGACCTAAAAATAAGAATGTTATTGGAACTAAATGGGTTTTTAGAAATAAACTAAATGAGGATGGTCAAGTTGTAAGAAACAAGGCTAGACCGGTTTGTAAAGGATATTCTTAAATGGAAGGAATTGATTATGGTGAGACATTTGCACTAGTAGCTAGAATTTAAGCTATTACACTATATCTTGCCTATGCAACATATAAGAACTATAAGGTCTATCAAATGGATGTAAATATGCATTTCTGAATGGTGAACATGAGGAAGAAGTATACATTGAGCATCCTGATGGATTTTCACTGACAGATGACAAAGATATGGTTTGCAGGTTAAGGAAAGCATTATATGGATTGAAACAAGCTCCTAGAGCTTGGTCTGTAAGGTTGGATAAATATCTTTTGAAGCTTGGTTTTACTAAAGGCAGTGCTGACAATAATTTATATTAAAAGATCACTGATGATGATATTCTGATTATTGAAGTATTTGTTGATGATATCATTTTTGGAGGTGAAGATAAAGTGTGCATGGAATTTTCTAATAATATGAAGAATGAATTTGAAATGTCTATGATTGGTGATATGAGATTTTTCTTAGGTTTGCAAATTACTCAAACTGACAAAGGAATTTTTATCTATCAAACTAAGTATCTAAGGGAATTGTTGAAGAAGTTTGGTATGGATAATTCCGAACCAGTAAGTACTCCTATGGTGACAAGTGATAAATTATCTATCAAAGACACATATGCATCAGTAAATTCAACAAGGTATAAGTCTATGATTGGTGGCTTGTTATATTTAACTTGGACTAGACTAGATATTATGAATGCAGAAAGTATTGTTTTAAGATATCAAAGTAATCCTAAAGAAAATTATGAATGTGAAGTATAGAGGATATTCCGGTATTTGCAAGGAACAACAAAATATGGCTTATGGTATTCTCGAGATGATAACTTCACTTCATGTGCATATACAAATTTAGATTGGGTAGGAGATACTGATGATAGGAAGAGAAATTATGGTGGAGCTTTCTTTCTTGGGAAGAAATTGGTTTCATGGATCAGCAAAAAATAGTCATGCATTTCTTTATCTACTGCAGAAGCTGAATATGTTGCAGCAGCAACTAATTGCACTCAAGTCTTGTGGATGAACCAAATGTTAAAGGACATCAAGGTAAATTGTAGTGAATCGGTAGTTATCTATTTTGATAACTCTGGAGCTATTGAAAAATCTAAGAATCCTCTATTTCACTCTAAGAATAAGCAGATTTCAATAAAATATAACTTTTTGAAGGAAAAGGTGGAAGAAACGGAAGTCAAATTGGTTTATGTAAACACTAAAGAGCAGATTGCAGATATATTCACTAAACCGTTGTCTAAGTAATTATTTGAATATTTGAGAGACAGGTTAGGGGTATCTTCCTCTTTGACAGAAACTTAACTGATGGAGTAGAGCATCAATCCGGTATGCATCATCATCTTTATCCTTTTCTCCAGATTGATGTAGTGGTGCGACTACTCAGGGGGGGTAGTCAGCTTTGAGATTCACATGATTTTGATATCTATGTCATATCTTTGGCATTGATGTAAAAGGGGGAGAGTTATATGTGAAAAATAATGTCATAATATGTCATATGGGAGAGAGATTCAGATCAGTTTCAGATTGGAGAACACTCCTCAAGGGGAGTTGCTGGGATTTTTTTAGTTTTTTGTTGTTATATCTTCTATGAGAAATGTTTGGTATTTCTTGGCACTTAGATATTTTTCTTTTCACATCTAGTGTTGCCATCAATGCCAAAGGGGGAGATTGTTGGCAATATGAAGGAATTGATTATGTGTTGCATTGGTTTTTTGTCATTGATGTCAACACTAGTTGTTATGATTGGTTACCAACAGACAAATTTTGGTTACCGGTAGAAGAACTAGTGTTACTGGTAGAAGGGATTATCAATTGGATACTATCGACATGTTTGGATCATTGGAATATGTTTGGTTTGATGTTTTTGGAGTATATTTTGGTCAACTGGTATGGACTTGATGATCGGATGCTATCATACACTCTAGTAAGCCTATACCAGTAAGGGTTTAAGGTTTTACCGATAGAGCTTTTACTAAGAATCTTTGATAGGATGTATAAGTGGTGTTGGTGCAGCTTCTAGATGGAATTCAGGATGCAGAAGGTGATCCTTGATCGTGTCTCAACTAATTAGAGATATCGCTTTAGCATGGTGGACCCAAATTAGGTTTGGTACCTATCTAGGTTATGGACTAGTATCATGTTAAGTGTTCTCTACATGTTTCCAAGATGATTTATGAATTGATTAATGTTGTTTTGGTCTAAAGCCGACATGGCATATCATTGTAATATGGATGTATGTAATGATATTATTGTAATATTTTTTAGGTTGCCGATCTAATTGGTTTAGGCCTTAGGGTTTTGTATAAATTGATGTAAGATCTCATTGTAGATAATGATCGTGGTCAAGAAATGAAAAATCATATGTGAAGGAGATTTGGTCAATCATTGGCGATTGAATTGGGCTTGTGTAAGAGGTCAAAGGCCTCTAGTATTGATCTTAACCGGGACTATAATTAGGCATGGTAGATGCTATAACTGGTAGTTCATTCTTCTGGATTGTTGTCCAATTATATTGAGGTAGTTATAACCTCTTTGTAGTCAGTGAGACTCCTTTGTAATGAGCAGTACGCTCTAGGAAGTGTGCCTTCCTACATGTCCAGGCCCCTTATTATATCACATACTTTCTGCAGAAGTATTATTTGACTGTGGGTAGGCTTCCCATCGTGGTGTTTCCCTTTATCGAATTTTCCACGTACAAATCATGGTGTTATGTGGTATGGTTGCATTGTGTTAATTCTCTATTTCATTCTTAAGTTTTATTGCTTACTTGTATCTGTTTCTGCTATTCCGGTATTCAATGTTTATGTGCTCCAGTTAAAGGTTATAAAGTGGTTTGATTAATATAATCTATTGACAATTGATTCATCCCCCCTCCTCTCAATTGTCCACCAGTTATTATAACAATATTGAGGTTGTCTCACATTTGGTTGTGGGGAACATTGAGGTTGAGGTGAATTCTCAATACTCGCCCCTTGGAGGTGAATAAATTATCTCAAAGGATGCAAAATTGCTACTAGAGGATGATGCACAAGGAGGTACCTAGACTCATGCACAAAGGAAAAAGAAAAAGAGTGAGGTTGTTTTCAACATGAATCTTCATTCCCATACCAGAAATGGAGCAAAAAAAGGATTAGTTCCTAAGGATGGAAGCACATAGACAAGGAATTTATATCGTGTTACCTTTTCTTTTTTTAATTCTAGAGCTTATTGATGGGCAAAAATATGCTTCTTATAATAAGATTTTTAAATTCTACGATTATCTAGTGTTTACCATCTGTTTTTTGAGAAATATTCTAAAATTTAGAGCACTCTTTATAGATCTTACTGAGAAAGAGAAGCTATAAATGTATTTTTGAGTATGATAAAATCTTTTAACATATAGAAAATTTTGTT
The DNA here is from genome assembly GCF_030272615.1 of Cryptomeria japonica. Lineage (NCBI taxonomy): Eukaryota > Viridiplantae > Streptophyta > Pinopsida > Cupressales > Cupressaceae > Cryptomeria > Cryptomeria japonica. The sequence continues at coordinate 607,258,395 of NC_081408.1, read as the reverse complement.
GAAATTGGCATCTACTTTAATGTAGGACAATCAAGTAGTATACAATGAATAGAAAATCTAGAAACCATTGAAAGGAATTATCTTATATTTGACATTGTATTTGTTTGAAAAGTTTGGCAACATCATTTGTTAGGAAATAAATTTATATTAAAAATTAATTAAAGTAGTTTGCAACATGTTTTTATTTAACATATGTGATGTTTTTGATAAAGATAAACAGGTTTTACAAGGACCCGAAACCCAAAGTTTTACAGACCAAGGCCAACAACCAAACAAACTTAAACATAAGCGAAACAAGGGAGAAACCCCACATAGACCAAAGCCCCAAAACATAGGAAAAAGAACTCAATTGAGAGAGTATACTAGTTTAGAATTCTTCTGAATAATCTTCTTGTTGATTTTCTCCAGATCCTCCATGATGAATCTAGAGATACCTTGTTCTTGGCTCCGGCTCCTGGTCCTAGTATAGGGACCCGAGACAGTCTTCCCTCCAACAACACTCTCGCCACCTCTGAAGTATTCTTTTTAAGCTTTTTCCCCAAGGGAGGATCACTGGCTATGGGTCTGGTTCTATAGTCTGCAATCATGGCATTATTTGTTTTCAATCCCTCAGCTTGCTGTTACTCATCATCTCCCTGCTAATTTCCACCAGATTATTTAGGTTGTCTTTGATGTCAACCACATACTCTTCCAGCTTATCAATTCTGCGCTCGTGGTTGATCTTCATAGTTTTAACATATGTGATGTTACTATCTCTTATATCTTAGATAAAGAATATATAATAGTTGATACATTAAATGCAAAAATATGTGTTATTTATTTACTCTTTGAGAGAAGTAAATTTTAAATCGATGTTATCGAATACTATTTATTTTCAATCAACTTATGAAGGATAATAAAACAAATCTTTAAATATAAATCTAAATGATCATTTTTAATCTTATTTTAAGGGTAGTATTAGTGTTCTTTATTATAAAGGTAGATGATGTATTCCCAATTTACCTAACATTAAACAACAAATATTGAAATATTCAAATGACATTTCCTATATCAAGATAACCTGGATTTTATAAACCTTATCTCATGTGAAATAAGAGATTCATGTCTTGAAGAGTTATAAATGATGTTAAAAGAAGCTAATTGATTGGACCAAATATTCACATGTTTCTCCGATCAAATTTCTTCATCAAGGCCTCCAATTTGACTTTTAGTGTTTTTTTTTTTAGCATTTTCTATATTTTGAGTTTTTAAGTTACCTTTTTATTTTATACATGAAATTAGCACAACAAGTTGACGAATAGTGTCACTCGAGTTATCTTTCAATAATTAGTAAGTTTCATAGTCATCCAAATAGATTTGAAAATTACAAAATATAAAAAAAAATGGATCTTGTAAACATCTAGCAAAAAAGGAAATTTAAATATTGTTGTTGACATAGGCTTATTTTCTATTGTAGCAACAAAATGGTTGGAAAATAATGAAAAACTAATAATCTAATTTATGTAGTTTCCTACAATTCTTCATTTTTCCTTCTTTCTTTGTTAAGTTGTATGTCTTGTCGTAAGTTGGTTACATAAAAAAATCAATAAATATGCTAAAATATCTATGGTTTTTTTTTTTTTCCTAAATGGAGGGTTCTATATCAAACTCAAATTCATTTAGCTCTTTGATATGAGAGAATAGGATGAGCTTCTTTAGCTAAGAACCAAGGATTAAGGGATATCATTTGTAAAGACCACCCCTATTTTCATTTTGAAAGAGACTTGCAAACTACTATGTGATATCAATTAAATTGCTTAATAATCAACATGGCATTTTATCAAACACTTGACAAACATACAACAATATATGCAAACTTGAAACTTCTTATTTGTTGTTAAATACTGATTTGCAATATCAATGTGCACATTCAACTGCCTTATGGGCTGCGACAATGATTCTAGTTTGTATTCAACAATTACAATGCTTAGTTATGAAAATATGATAGAAAAAACCTGGAATTGAATGTTGTAGTGGTCTGCAGATATAATGGTAGCCTTCCAAACTTCTAATCAGTAGGAAAAACAAGTAAACTTCATACCAACATTGTTCATGCACTATAGAAGCACTATTCATGGTACTGTAGCATTTTTACTATTCACGCGGCACTGTAGCAAAACACTATTCACGTGGTACTGTAGCAAAAACACTATTCACGTGGTACTTAGCAAAATCACTATCTTCAAATCTGCACTTTCAAAACCCCTGTAAAAACTTCATGCGAGAGTACCAGATGAAGCCCAATGTGTTTCCTGAATGAAAACACCATTAATCCTCCTGATTGTGTCTTTCAACAGTGAAGAGAATGCTAGCAAAGAGGGATTCCATCCTCCAAGCCCAATAATCAGATCTCTACGAAATCCAACAGCATAACATTAATCTCATCCCAGCATACCCCAAAAGAGAGCTCACAACCTCAATTTATATCTTCTTCCTGGATGCAAACACTTCATTTCCTCAATGTGGGATAATACATTTTAGAATAAAATATTATTTCCCACAATGTACACATTAAAGGGAACTTTTAATATTTTAAACATTACTTTATATTCCCAACCTTATAATATAACGATAAAGTTAAATATTTAATTTAACTTTACACTTTATTGTTAAATATTAAAATATTGTTGATAATCTCTTTAAATCATTGTCACCTTCAAATATTTTTTACTGATAATTATGTCAACCAAGGAAACACTAAAAATTTCAAGTCACTGCTTGGAGACTAACTTACTATAAATAGTAAGTGTCTAGAAACCCTATCAGATCATCATCGATTGGCTTGAAACTGAAAACACCTAGGCCAAAACACCTCAGGATCCCACCAATGTCCTTGTTAGCCTTCGAGACTGTGTCAGAATAGGCTAACGACACCCCATATCATGTTGTGCTAAAAAGGGGACATTACAGTTCGCCCCCCTTGAAATTGCTTGTCCTCAAGCAAATTCGGTCCTGAATGTTGCAATACCTGCTCATTCTCCCATGTAGCATCCTCATCTGGCAGGTCTCTCCATTTCACCAAGTATTCCTTAACGATTCTGTTCCTGAGTGTCCTTTCCCTGACATCCGAAATAGCCGTAGGGATCAGCACTAGTCTCCCTTCCTCATCTAATAGAGGTAAATCTGCTGAAGGCACCACACCCTGACCAATGGCTTTCTTAAGCCTCGACACATGGAACACAATGTGCACACGGCTACCCTCTGGAAGCTCTATCTCGTAGGCAACCTCACCTACCCTGCGAATGACTCTATAGGGGCCATAAAACTGGGGTCTCAACTTCTTTGCTCCGCTCTTCTTGAGCGATGACTGTCTATATGGCTGTAACCTCAAATACACCATGTCACCAACCTCAAAATTGTGCTCCACCCTATGTTGATCAACATACAACTTTTGCTGATTCTGTGCCTGTTGTATATTCTCCTTGAGCACCCTCAGGATGTCCTGACTATCCTGCAATGAATCTCAGGCTTTGGGTACTCTGCTATCCCCCAAGACTATGTTAACAAAGCTCGGCGCCTCGTAGCCATAAAGTGCCATGAAGGGTGTCATCCTGATAGAGATATGATATGCTGTGTTGTAACAATATTCCCCCATGTGTAACCATCTCACCCAGGCCCTCTATTGTGCAGTCACATAATTTCGCAAATAACCCTCAACCCACTTATTCACAATCTCTGTCTGACCATCCGTCTATGGATGATAGCTAGTGCTGGGTGTGAGCTTCATACCACATAACCGAAAGAGTTCCTGCCAAAAAACACTCAAAAATCTACTATCGCGATCACTCACTATAAACCTGGGCAACCCATGCAATCTGAATATCTCCTTGTAAAAGAGGTCTGCCACCTGCACTGCTGTGTAAGTAGATGGTATAGCGAAAAAATGGGCAAACTTTGTCAAGCGGTCTACCACAACATATATACAATCTCGCCCTTGCACTCTAGGTAGTCCGGTGATGAAGTCCATGGATATGCTTTCCCACTTCCTATCTGGAATGGGCAAAGGCTGAAGCAACCTTGTAGGGAAAGTGTGCTCTCCCTTATTCTGCTGACATACTGCACACTCCTTCACATATCTCTGCACATCATCCTTAAGTCCCCTCCAAGTAAACCTTTCACGGATCTGCCTATAAGTTTTGAAGATCCCAGGATGTCCAGCTATAGGCGCATCATGGAATGCCCTTAAAATTTCCCCCTTGAACAGTGATGTAGGAATCAAATAAATCCTATCCTGAAATCTGATCAACCCATCCAACACCATATACCTATCATCCTGTATGGTACCTGCAACTATCCCAGAAGCCCAAGTATCCCCTGTATACTCTACTATAATCCGATCTCTCCAATCCCCTGAAATCTCAACTAGAGCACAAACATGCGGTCTCCTGGATAAAGCATCGACCACCACATTCTTCTTCCCTTTGACAAACTCTATGTCAAAATCATAAGCTTGCAATTTAGTGATCCATTTTTGCTGCCTGTCATTAAGATCACGCTGGCTCATGAAATATTTTATGCTATTGTGATCAGTTTTGATCACAAACCATCCACCTACTAAGTATGATCGGAATTTGGCCAATGCATGCATTATGGCCAACATCTCCCGGTCATAGACAGAATAACTCCTCTCAACTCCCCGGAGCTTCCTACTCTTGAATGCAATGGGATACTTCTCCTGCATCAATACTGCTCCAATCCCATCACCCGATGCATCACAATGAAGCTCAAAAGGCTTCGTGAAATCTGGTAGAGCTAGAACTAGACATGAAGACATTACTTGCTTGAAATGCTCAAAACACCTCTATGCTGCCCCTGTCCACACGAAGGCCCCCTTCTTGGTGAGATTTGTCAAAGGCGCTGCCATCTATGAAAAACCCTTAACAAACCTTCTGTAAAATCTGCAAAGACCAAAGAATCCCTTAAGCTGTGTGAGGTTCGTAGGAGTAGGCCAATCAACTATAGCTCTAATCTTTTCAGGTCTACTCGAACTCCATTCGCACTAATAATATGCTCAAGGTATAGTAATTCTGTCATACCAAACTCACACTTAGACTCCTTGGCATACAAAGACTCTCTCTCTAGGATAGATAATACCTCCTCCAAATGTTGTGAATGTTCCTCCCAGGTCTTACTGAAGACCAAGATGTCATCAAAGAAGATCAAGACAAATCTCCTCAACTGCTCCCTGAATACCTAGTTCATACAACTCTGAAATGTAGCGGGCACATTGGTTAGTCCAAATGGCATAACCATAAACTCAAAGTGGCCATAGTGACATCGGAAGGCTATTTTCTCAATGTCCTCTGCTCTCATCCTGATTTGATGGTATCCAGATCGCAAATCAATTTTGGTGAAGAAGCATGCCCCATGCAACTCATCAATCAGCTCATCAATCCTAGGAATGGGATACCTGTTTTTAATTGTTTTCTTATTTAGTGCCCTATAATCGATGCACATGCGCATCATCCCATCCTTCTTCTTCACCAGTACTACTACTGAAGCAAATGGGCTTTTGCTAGGCCTAATGTGCCCCATCTCCAACAACTCCTTAATTGCCTTCTCTATCTCATCCTTGTGTTTCTTAGGATGATGATAAGGAGTGATCATCACTGGTTTGGCTCCCTCCTCGAGCTCAATAACATGCTCTGTACCCCTGTCAGGAGGAACCCCATGAGGAATATCACTGAATACTTTGGCATGTCTGTCAAGAATCTCCTATATATCTGGTGGATGACTCTTCACCTGAGGCTCCAGTGAAGTTGGCATAACTAAGCACTCTGTTGCCCACTCTATGTCATTATATCGAAAAAGTCTCTCCATTCTCCTCAAAGAGACTACCCTGCAACTCCCATCTGAAAGTCCCCTGAGAACAACAGTCCTACCCTCATGCTGAAACCTCATTTCCAACTTCGCTAGGTTGAAAGTGAACTCAACCAGCGATGCCATCCATGTCATACCGAGGATGACATCGTAATCTCCCATGTCCACAACATAGAAATCATCCTCCAACTCATAGCCATCTCCAAATCTAATGTGAAGATTTGAAACCTTCTGAGTACATAATAGCTTTTGGCCATTAGCCACCATGACCCTAAAACCATCATGCTCCTCTGTCTGTAAACCTCTCCTGGCTACCAACTATGTATCTATAAAGTTATGTGTAGCCCCAGTGTCAATGAGAGATATCACTTTCTGCCCTTGAATAGTACCCCTGACCTTAAATGTGATTGCCTTTTGGGCCCCTGTCAAGCATGCCAATGATCTATCATCCTTAGGAATGCTACTCTCCTCTATCATGTTACCCTCATCTGAATCGGAGTGCTGATCCTCCCCCTCTGACTCTGACTCCTCTACTGAAAAATACTCCATTTGATTTGCCTTAGCTTTGAGAGGGCATTTATGAGATAAGTCCCAAGGCTCTCTACACTGGAAGCACAGTTTCTTCTTTCGAAGTTCATTCAAGGTTTCACTTTCTAGTCCTTTTGATCCTTCTTTGGGTTTGTTATACTCTTTCTGAAATGGTTTTTTGTCTTTGTCCTTGCGGTAGGAAGAATCTATTGAATGGTATTTTCCTTTGTATATCGAAGGGGCTAAATCTCGTGCCTTTTTAGTTGCTTCTGCTAAGGTGAGTGGATCATGTCCCTTCACCCAACCACATAATGGATCAGCAAGCCCATCACAAAATAACACCACCAATCTCCTAGGAGAGATATCAGTAACAAGTACAGTCAAACGTTGAAACTCGACGATGTAAGCATCCACATAACCTGACTATTTTAACTGTGCTAGCTCCTTGAAATGTAACTCGGGATCCCTAGTGTCAAATCTCTCAATCAATCTTTCTATAAATTCCTCATAGGATGTAATCTGATAATGCCCTAGAGTCACCATGCCATGATGCCACCATTCATGCGCAACACCATCCAAATGCATAGCTGCATACTTGATAGCCTCCTCCTCAGGGATAGGATTTAGCTGCAAGTATGTATCTACCTTCTACACCCAAGCTCGTGCGGTCATCTTCCCTGAAGCATCATAATAAGGCAAGGAAAGTTTTCCAACTTTCTTTCTCAGCTCAAAATTCTGATTCCTCCCTCCTGCTCTAGGCATATGTCTCATCCTCAAGTCCATATAATCTCTGAGGGAAATATCTACCTGAAACTCGGGTCCACTGGCCTCCTAGTCCCTCCTGAACTGACCCTGTAACTCAATAATCTAAGGTTTGTTCACTGGTTGAACCGGATCCCTAGGTGGGAAGGTGGGTAGAAGAGGTCGCGAGCTCGCTATTCGAGCTGGGCATGCAACATGTCTAAAGTTATCCGCCTCATTCCCATTGTTGCCATGTCCATTATTACCATTAATGTTATTCTCAGGGCCATTGTTGTTGCCTCGGCCTCCATTATTATCATCGCCCCTATTGTTATCGTTTCCCCCATTGTTATTGTTTCCATTGTTGGCATCACCTGGATTAATATTGATGCCCATCTGTCTAGCCATAAGCTGCAACATCATGTCCATTCGCCTATTCTGCTCCATTTGCATACGATGCCCTTGCTCTAATGTACCCAGTAACTATCTGAACATTACCTCTCCCTGATCTGGACCGGTATTCCTATCATCTCGGTCACCTATACTGCTGTCCTGATCAAAGAATATCTCCTCTATGTCTGTATGACTGGATTCTATGTCCCCCTACACGGATGAACTAGACTGCTCGCTTTGTGAGTTCAAATTTCTATTTTGTCTTGCTTTGGTATGGCGGAAGTTATAAGGCCCCTGTTGCATGCTTAAACATACATGCTTAGCATGTTTTTTAATTCATTAATTTTTTATTTTAGTGTTTTGATATTTTGTCAAACACTTTTCCCTCTATCCAGCTGTTCCAAAGTCTCTGTAAGACCTCCACAGGATGGCAGGACTTATAGCTCTGATACCACTGTAAAGACCACCCCTATTTTCATTTTGAAAGAGACTTGCAAACTACTATGTGATATCAATTAAATTGCTTAATAATCAACATGGCATTTTATCAAACACTTGACAAACATACAACAATATATGCAAACCTGAAACTTCTTATTTGTTGTTAAATACTGATTTGCAATATCAATGTGCACATTCAACTGCCTTATGGGCTGCGACAATGATTCTGGTTTGTATTCAACAATTACAATGCTTAGTTATGAAAATATGATAGAAAAACCCTGGAATTGAATGTTGTAGTGGTCTGTAGATGTAATGGTAGCCTTCCAAACTTCTAATCAGCAGGAAAAACAAGTAAACTTCATACCAACATTGTTCATGCACTATAGTAGCACTATTCATGGTACTGTAGCATTTTTACTATTCACGCGGCACTGTAGCAAAACACTATTCAAGCGGCACTGTAGCAAAACACTATTCACGTGGTACTGTAGCAAAAACACTATTCACACGGGTACTGTAGCAAAAACACTATTCACGCGGTACTGTAGCAAAATCACTATCTTCAAATCTGCACTTTCAAAACCCCTGTAAAAACTTCATGCGAGAGTACCAGATGAAGCCCAATGTGTTTCCTGAATGAAAACACCATTAATCCTCCTGACTGTGTCTTTCAACAGCGAAGAGAATGCTAGCAAAGAGGGATTCCGTCCTCCAAGCCCAATAATCAGATCTCTACGAAATCCAACAGCATAACATTAATCTCATCCCAGCATACCCCAAAAGAGAGCTCGCAACCTCAATTTATATCTTCTTCTTGGATGCAAACACTTCATTTCCTCAATGTGGGATAATACATTTTAGAATAAAATATTATTTCCCACAATGTACACATTAAAGGGAACTTTTAATATTTTAAACATTACTTTATATTCCTAGCCTTATAATATAACGATAAAGTTAAATATTTAATTTAACTTTACACTTTATCGTTAAATATTAAAATATTGTTGATAATCCCTTTAAATCATTGTCGCCTTCAAATATTTTTTACTGATAATTATACCAACCAGGGAAACACTAAAAATTTCAAGTCACTGCTTGGAGACTAACTTACTATAAATAGTAAGTGTCTAGAAACCCTGTCAGAGCAGCACCGATTGGCCTGAAACTGAAAACACCTAGGCCAAAACACCTCAGGATCCCACCAATGTCCTTGTTAGCCTTGGGGACCATGTCAGAATAGGCTAACGACACCCCGTATCATGTTGCGCTAAAAAGGGGACATTACATCATTCCACCAAAATTATTTTAGACATCAACTTGATTTCATCTCTTATGATGTCAAAGTCTTACACTCATCAAAACTTGATCCATAATGGACTCATTTAGAACTATTCAACTTCACCAACAAATAAAAACACAAAAACAATCTAAAAATATACATTTTAAATCTTTTAAAGAGATTGCTATAAAAGATCTTTTATAGCAATCTCACTTATAGATGGTTTACCGCCATCTCGTATGTCAGTGTCTTAGGATTCGACAAGGTCGATATGAAGTACCTTTTACAAGAGAAAAATATTGATCACATATAATTTAAAAATGTTTAAAAGACTGTATAAAACTGTACAAGAGAAAAATATTGATCACATATAATTTTAAAATGTTTAAAAGACTGTATAAAACTCAGTTATGATTTGTCTTTGTCGAGACAGTAGAAATGCGAATGACTTAAACCACACACTAAACTCTTTGACTTTTAGACTTAAAAATGTTACACACTTATAAATGACTAGGCTTAATATATTGTCAGTGTGTGGTTTAAGGCTTTCCTGGATCGAAGGGAGTCTGTGGGCGCGGGGAGTCTGTGGGCGAAGGAAATCTGTGGGTGAATATTCTACTCAATCGATGGCGCTTTTTCTGTGGGATATACTTTGCAAGATCGTATGGGATATACTTTGCAAGATCGTATAAAGAGGCGACCGGCAAAGCCCACTGTAAACTCATTGAGTGCAGCGAAACATGGATGAATCAATCTTTGTTTCGCCATGACAAGAGAATTGAGTGCAATCTATTTATATGCAATGTCCAGTGTTGGGTAGGCAATGACTACCGCTCCAGGAGAAAGAGTACTAGAAGCCGACTTTTTGGCGAACATGGCTTTCTTAAACAGCGACTCCACCGAACAAGATTATTTCTTGCAAGGGAATACCACCACCAGCGTTCCCCCTTTGACATCCTCTTTCTTCACCATTCCATTCGAGTTCATCCATGGAGAAGAAGAGGACAATGCCTGTACTACTGCCCCAACTGTTCGTCCTCCTCTTTGCCCAACTGAATCATTCTGTAGTCGCAATGGGAAACGAAATGGTCAATCGATAAAAGAGAAGCTCTTTGTTGAAATCGACTCTCATTATACGGTACACCACTCTAGTCAATCTTGCATTCTTGGACTGACTAATTTATACGGTGGGAGGGATAATTTTTTATAGAAGCACGGCGAACCATCTAGTTATGCCTGTGTTTGGCCGTATTCTACCATTTTATATTGAATCTTTTTTTGGTAATGACTGACTAATGGCAAAAAGGATGCGATGTGTACACACCAGGCTTGAGCATATCAATGCAGCGCCCGTGTGCCCCGGCGTGTACGTACAGATGTCTCTAAATAATACAAGAGTTTAAACACCTGTCTGTTATTTGGCTTCTTTTGATTTCAGAGTTTGTATAGGTGATACGGTTCTTCTTTGATTCACACGTAAACAACAGATTGATTGATCACTATAAGCCATCTGTTTATGTTTTGTATCTTTTGGCTATGAAAACTAGGATTGCAACCTAGATTAATATGTACCTCATGGTCGTGCATGTAGGACTTTGAAGACGAGTTTGCCGATTCATGTAGATCTCTTTCTCCCAGAAGCAATACTTCATCCAAAAGACACAGAGCTACCCACGTTCACAATTTGTGCGAAAAGGTTTTATCTGTCAACTCTTATGACCTTTATAAAGTTATCATGACTGTAAGAGATTTTGTTACGAATGTTTATTCATTGGTTTGGAAGAGAAAGAGATCTAAGTTTGAAGGTTTTGCTGGAAACCAGAGGCGAAGGAGCAGAATCAATGAGAAAATGAAAGATCTTCAACTTCTGATTCCTAATTCGAAGAAGGTTAGCTTGTTTCCATGGCTTTCATTACCATAATAGAGTTTAGAAGTTTAATCACAGAAGCAGAATCTGTGAACTAATATTGTAGTTACTATTTATTTCAATTATTTTTGACAGACAGACAAAGCTTCCATTCTTGACGAGGCAATTTTGTACGTCAAACAGCTTCAACTTCAAGTACAAGTAAGTTGCTCCATTACAGTCATTAAGTTTTCACAGTCAATTCAGAAACTTTGGAATTCAAGTTGCTCCATGTTTTTGAGTTTTCGAAACATTAAGTAATCTTTCCAACTTACATCTTGACGTAAATGTGTTGTAGATGCTTTCTGCTCCAAATATGATGAACCCATCACATATCTGCGTACCAATGGGAATCCCATGCTTTCAGGTGCACCAGATGTGCATGAACATGAAGATGGGATCCCAATGGAGTAATGGGTGCATGACCGTGCACCGGGGAGTTCAAGCACAACCAGGACTATGGTCTAATGGAGGAAACAAAGAGTGTTTTCATACAGTAGGTCTGCCAATGTTTACAAAGGTTTCACAACGCAATAATGTATGACATGCAGGGAGCGTAAATACTTCAGTGACCCAGTCTCTTGAAGCAACTCATATTCGCTAGCCCTAGCCTGTTTGCTTTCAGAAACATTATCATGTATTTTTGCTTGTATTAGCAATAGTCTCTTCCAAACAGCTAAATTGGGATGATTTGTTCATGATCAGCTTTACTGGAAAACAATAAAGTATCACAGGTTTTACTCATAAACAAGTGTCACATGGTGAGTCGGTCTCAAATGAAAATAAATTTACATGTGAAGAGGAGCATCTCAAGACTTGAACTCAAGATCTCTTCATATTTGTGATACATTAAAAATAAATATAAAATAGACATAATTTCAATGTTTTTAATTAGGAATTATCCAAGCAGATAGTCATCAAGTCACATCACGTCAGTCTCTGAAGATATGTATTAATGGATCAAAAATATTCTTTATATCACCTATTATTAAAATATAGATCAAAATATTTTTTATATCACCTATTATTAAAGCATAATGGATCAAAAATATTCTTTCAACATATCACATATTACTAAATTTACTAAATTTACTAAATCTGATGAAAAAATATGAAATTGGATTTGTAAACTCATAATATTGTGATGTTACTAAATCTGATGAAGAATGCATTAAAATTGTTATAATAAAATAAACTCATAATATCAAATCCCAATAATCCCAATAATGCATGACAGGTTGGCCTGTAGCCTATAATATTATAATCAGTGAATTTGATTAAAAGAAAATGACATCAAGAATCTATATATTTAATTTAATGACATTTTCTCTTGGTTTTATATTCTTGTATACTCCTTTTATGACTCATATTGTTTATAGAGTTGCATTCTGTTAATGCAAAATATTTCAATATAAAGAAAGAGATACCACAGAGATCCTATCTTTTCAAAGTGTTTATTTTAAGTATTAGATTTTTAATTTTTTAATCTAATTTATTTTTTTAATTTTTTTTAAATTTAAAATTTGAAATTAGTTTCTTAATAATTATATTATCTTTATAAGAAGATAATTTTTTACTAAATAATTCTATATACAAGGTTTGTAATTCTTATTCCTATTCTACACTTAATATGTATTTGTGGAATTAGTGGAATTAGAATATAAGAATGACAAATCTTAATTAAAAAAATCAACCTAGTAAAGATAATTTTTTTTTTTTCTTTTTTGAACTTTAGTTTTTATGACTACTTTTAATTGAATTTGATAAGTTTTAATAAAGAAAATTTTGTTGAGCGGATTAAATTTTTCTTTATTTAGATTTGAAATTCACAATTTAAAGATTCTAGTTGTAAATTTTACTATTATATTAACATATTGTGGTCCGCATCATTGACTCAATTTTCCTCTCATTGATTGTTTCCTTTTGGTGCCAAGGAGATGAGTTCTCCTCCCCCTCTCATTTTCTCAATGATGAAATAAGTTTTATTTTACTATCCATTAACAACAAATGAAAGGTATTTGAAAACAAAATATCTTATTCTCATTCTTGGATTAAGGATGCACAACTAACTAGGTGAGAATATGAAACTTTCTAGATATATCAATGTTTGGTTGATGTTTGTCAACATCATTATAAGTGGGCTTTGGTCCTCATTATACATTTTTTATCTTCCTTTTTGTTAGTTTGTTCAGCTTAGTTGCAATTGTGTTTGGAGGTATATTGAGTTCATTCAATGGATTTGTATAAAAGTGAGGACCCTTTAAAAACACTACTTAATTAAATGAAAACATACTCTTTGTCTATTTTTCCTAGCAATTTTTTAATTAGCTAACTATTTGTGTATATATCAAGATTTTATAATAAAAAGTTCTTATGCTAATATTTAAAAAAAAATTATATCTTTGCATAGTTTTTGTAATAGAATGATTGTTTTAAAGAAACAAAATATAATTTGAAAAGTTTGATAATATTTAATTTAAGAAACTATTTATAATTTAGTGACCAATCTCAAGATCATTGATAGAACCTAGTTCCAAAATATTTTAAATAAGAGCAACCTGCAATACACATTATCACTAAAATTATGTATGGAATGAGTCCTCAACATAAGTGTTCATTAGAAATTTCCTTAAATAATATATTGTTTACTTTTGTGCATGCATGTGTTATTTTACATAATAATATTAATTTAATTTCTTTACAAATAAATAATATTGATATATAATTTTTTAAATGCTATTAAATATAGTGACACTTTCACAACTAATATTTCTATTAGTCCTTTTGTGGCTAATTCTTATAACCCTAATTCTTATAACACAACTTTTTAGTCAAATTCATTAACTTCAATTTCATGAATCTTGATTAAAAAAACTACTACAAAATTTGACAATAAGACCATCTACATAATAATTATTTATAATATCTCATTAAAAATTGTTGACGTGATAAAAAAAATTGTAATTTTTTGGTATTATCATACTTTGATGGTTAAATCATTGAATTATGTTTCTTGTCACCAATGTTTAAACTCCTACGTTTTATTGTTGAGTGTCCATGTTGAAGATGAGGTCACCCATCTATAACCTCAATTCATAATTCTAATAAAAATACATTAAAAAATAATTAAAAAATTATAATTTAGAAGCACATCTTTAGATTTAAGATTTTTGAACTGATATGTTAGCATCATCTTACTTATGAATTTATCCAAAAACATAGATTTACTATAGCATTGATGTGTTTAAGTACTAAGATCTTCCCTTTCAACCACATCAATCATTCTTTCTAATTTCCAAAATATCTTTCCATGCTGCCACGTTGTACATAAGAAAACGAGACCATCACGTAATATTGTATTTTATTTGCGTATATGATATTCTAGATGCTGAGCATTTGTACTACAATAGAATAGTGAAGTAGATAGATTCAAATCTGCATGCAACATGTCTTCGTTGAAGTCTGTAATGAAACTACAGCTATGTCCAGATAAACGGACACGGTGCTCTAGACTTCATTTATTTCTGTCTACATGACTTTTTTTGTTCAATGGTGATCATATATATGTTTTGCATGAGTATTAAATGTCTATCCAGTCCCTACGATGCACCGACATCTTATGCAGACAATACATGTTATACATACACTACATGTTACACATACATATAATTGCATGACAACATTTACCACATCCTATGCATACAATACATGTTATCCATAAATTACATATTACATATATATATAACTGCATGCCTACATACCGATGTATCATGTATCGTAGAAGCTAGATAGACATTGTCTAACTGTGACAGATCAAAATGTCGTGACTGCGACAGCTTAAAATGTCTCCCAAAATATAGTAACCGTAACAGATTAAAATATCTACCAAAACATCGTCAGCACAGAAGAATTCCAGAACGCCAAATATCTCGCAAAAGATCTCAGCGCTTTACAATCCGAGAAGAAATCAGACAGACTATTAAGACAGACTGTCCGTCGCCACACTGCTGCCACGTTGTACATAAGAAATGAAACTCTAGATGCTCACGTATACAAAATTTTAGATGCTCAGCATTTGGACTAGAGGGTTTGGCTCCCTCTTAGCCTATTCAATTTCCCAAGGTTAGCTAAAGGCATTTCCTTTCCAATTTCTGCCATGTTGTAAATAAGGAATCTAAACCATGACGTAATGTTAAGTTAAATTCATGTATACAAAATTGTAGATGCCGAGCATTTGGAGTAGAATAGAATAGTAAGTAGATAGACTCAATTCTGCATGCAACACGTATTCTTTGTAGTCTGTGGAGGGACGCATGCCTGTCTGTAAAGAGATTACAGCTAAATTACACACTGCTCTAGATTTTCATTTATTTTTGTCTAAATGACTTTCTTTGTTCAATACTGGCCATAAATTTCTACTTTTCATGAGCTGCTACTGTGCTGTTATCTTAGTTGTCAAAGTGGTCATAATTGTCATATTTAACTTCTTTTTCTAAGAAGATATGGGTAGACAGAACTTGCATATTTTTTAAGTAAAGTAGATGGACTGACACTTTATCATATCATAGTGTGTATAATTTATGAAAATATCTATATCTAATACAAGAACAATTTAAAATTGAAAGTCTTAACTTCTTGATCAAGATTCATAATTGAAAATCTATCATTAAAAAATTAAAAAATAACTTAAAAAATATATACTCTCAAACTCATAAAATAAACATCACTAAAATCTTTCTTTCATTCAACCATAAACAGGGGTGCCTGTGCTTAGTTGCAAAGTGGTCAGTTTAAAATATCGTAATTGTGACAGATTGAATTGTCTCCCAAAATATGGTAACCGAAACAGGTTAAAATATCTTCGAAAGCATCGTCAGCACAGCAGAATCCCAGAACTCAGCACCAGCACAATAGTCCAGAGAATTTTCTGAACGATAGACTGTCAGTCGCCACCCTGTTGCCACGTTGTACATAAGGAATCAAATCCTTGTGTTAAATTCATGTATACAAAATTGTAGATGCTGAGCATTTGGAGTAGAATAGAATAGTAAGTAGATAGACTCAATTCTGCATGCAACACGTATTCTTTGAAGTCTGTGGAGGGACGCATGCCTGTCTGTAAAGAAATTACAGCTAAATTACACACTGCTCTAGATTTTCATTTATTTTTGTCTAAATGACTTTCTTTGTTCAATAGTGGCCATAAATTTCTACTTTTCATGAGTAGCAGCTGTGTTAATTTTAGTGTACTGGTTATTTAAGATCTTTATTTTTGGCTAAAAGAATATGGAGAGCTTGGGAAGCTATCAAATATTAAATTTTTTGGAATTGTTTTTTCTTTCGTGATTGCATTTCCATCAACCAAGAAATTATTTAGTGGTCTTCTCTTCTATAATTATGAGTTTCATGAATCAAGACTAAGTTCGGCCTCTCTAACAAGTACTAGGAGACTTTTGACATGGCTTGGTAGATAAACTTATTTAGTGTTTCAGATGTTTGGAGGAGTTCTTAGATCGTATTGCTGCAGAAGGATCTTTAACATTTGTAGGTTCACAAGTAGGAGATGATGATCTTAATGATATTTGAAGATGTGGACATATTGGAAACGAGTTCTTGTTTGAGGTGTGGTTTATTCTTTTATTTGACATTTTATCTTTGTTTGTGAGGATGGTTGTTGTTATAGCATGGTGCACTATTTATTCTAGATTAGAGTTTTGGCTGTTAGAAGTATGGTTGGTGTTGCACCAAAAGATCAACTTGTTAATGCCGGATACAACCACTAGACTTATAAATCTACAGGAGGTGGTTAAGCCGTGTCAGAAACTTGAGTGTTGCATTGCATAGTATAAGGAGACCAATGACACACACCTTGCAACAATCCCCCTCAATGAAAACGAGGGGTTTGAACTCATGACCTAGGCTCTTATACCACTTTTTAAAAGTATGGTTGTTGTTGCACCAAAAGATTGACATGTTAATGCTTCATGCAACCACTAGACTTATAGAATCCATAGGAGGCGGTTAAGTCATGCCACAAACTTGAGTGGTGCACTGCATAACACAAGGTGACCTTGCAACATTGGCATGATGTGGTTATTTGATATATTCATATGAAGCATGTGAACTCCTAGGAGAGGATGACCAAGGGTGTAATACCCTTCCATGCTCGCTTCCTATTTTGTTTCAATTGGACTTATGCTTGACTCCATATGTGTGTGGTATCCTATTAGGTGTGTGTGTGGACATACTTATTTGATCTATGTTGGTTGACTATTCATGATGATTCTATGTTTCAGGACATGAAGATGTTTATGATGATTTATGCATATGAGGACATATTGATGATATTAGGGTTTATTGCTTATGTTTTCATAATGACTTTGATGTTTGATGATGTATTATGATTATGATGGATCATGATGTACTAACATGTGTTTCAGGTGATCTTACTAGAGGCTTGATTATGACTACTGATTCTATTGTATATCATGTTAGATGTATTTGTGTATATATATGTTGTGCAAGTGTTTTTGTGTTTTAGTTGATGTCGGTACAAGGCATTGACTCCACCTGGCTTCATAGTTAGATAAGCATGCCTAAACAATCCTTGATGATGGTTATATGGAGATAGCATTAAGGTCGAAGTATACCTAACCTTATCCATCATCCAAAATTAGGGTGATAATCTTGGTCTTGAGTCTACATTCTCTGGTTTCGATGAAGACAACATTTGTGTACCCTATCTCAATGTTCTTTGGTTGCACGGTTTTTGATGGATTTAATTTTGGCGATGACTATTATCTTTTATGTCATATTTTATTAGTAATATTTATTTTATTATTATTATTATTATTATTTTATTTATTTTTATTTTTTTATCGATAAAAAGTAGAGGCCAAAGAAATGTATTAATTTAAAAAATAGATAGATTTACATTTACACCTCCATTCGGTGTTGGCACCGGTAGGAAAGAATGGAGGGAAGAAAACCTCCAGTCTAGCCCAGATCCCTCAAGGATCAGAAAAAATTAAGAATGTGATACAAAATGGAGATACAAGACCACAAAGGGAACTTGTCCAAAATAAGAATGTATGTAGAAATCGTCTATGTAAAGTTGAGCAGCAGATTGCCCATCTCATGGGGTGATGCTGCCATTTGTGGGCGACAGTTCTTGCTATTCCTAAAACATAGGGTTAAGCATGCTCTGCTCCCTATGCTGCACAAAATCTTGAGAAAATCTCTCACCAGAGTGTTAGGAAAAGGAAAACCGAACAAGTCAACTTATACAATATATCATACCTACCTAGATGGTCACCCTATTAGGATACATAGCTCAAAATATTAGTCTCAAAAAATCTCCAAAAACATAATGCGAGAGTGATTACCCATCGAAGAGCATAAAAAAATATTAACGAGGCGAATTCCATAAATATTCCTGCAAAGAGATCGTGGGGAGCTACCATCTTAAAGAATATGGTTCGAGAGCCTTCCAGGCCCTAATTGAGTGTCATGGGAAAGCTTTAAGTGAGATACAAATTTATCAAGTCGACCCTTAATCTAATAATATGATGTTGGAGATTACTGGGAAGAAAGAGGAAAATTGACATATGCATCTAAGACTGATTTAACAATAGTTTAGGTCTCAGTACCATTGTAAAAAAGCCACATTTTCTTCAAATCTCCTTTCCCTTATATAAACGAGAGAGTCTATATTCTTGAAGGTATCTATACCATACCCCCATCTGTAGCCATTGTTGAGCATCAAATTTGAATGTTTATCTATGGCATTAAATCATAAAAGCCCCCTATTGTTAGAAGAAATCATCATTTTCATTAATACCATGATAACCCACAAGTCATCAAGCGGGTATAATAGTGTCCTATAAAGATATCCGGATTCAAATATTATCAATGAGACCCAACGATGTCTCATCGATATAGAAGGGCCATCGAACAAAGGAAATGCTGATGAACTTCAGAAAGGAGTCATCGAAGATAGTAATTCCATCGACAAAAGATATCAAGGAAAGTGGAGATGGTTTTCATCGACAGGAAAAGGTCTTTGAGGAGATAATACCATCGGTGCAAAGGGACTCAACAAAAGAAACGTTCTCATCGAGAGAATAGGGTCGATCAGACAAAAAAAAGTTACATCAATAAAAGATGTCGATGAGGAAATAGGTTGCGAGGAGGCTAAAAGGCATGTCTCTAATATGCGTTGTTTCGCCAATACAACTTTATTGGTGGAAGACGACAAGAGAGGATAAAGAAAGGCTTCGGTGAGACAATAGATCCATTCATCAACGGGGCGTAGTGATATCGATGGAAGAGGTAGAAGCCATCTATCTTTGGAATAAATCATCATTTTCATTGATACCGAAACAACCCATAAGTTATCAAACAAGTCTAATAGAAATCTATCGAAATATCCAAAATTCAAATAGTATCGATGAGACCCATTGATGTCTCATCGATATAAAAAGGGTATTGAAGGAAAGGGAGCACCGATGAACTCTAAAAGGGACTCATCGAAAGAAATGATTCCACCGAAAGAGGATATTGAAGAAAGAAGAGACGGTTCTCATCAATGAGAAAAGGCTTCCGAGGAAATAATACCATTGGCACAACATGAAGGAAACTTACCGAAAGAATCTTTCTTATCGAAGGAATGATATCAATCAAACAAAAGAAAGCTACATCGATAAAAGATATCGATAAGGATATGAGTTTCGAGGAGTCTAAAAGGCATGTTACCGATATGTGTGGTTTTACCGATGCAACTTTATCGAGGAAGATTACTAATGAGTTCATCGATGAAAGATGATAGTGGAAGCAAATCATCAAAAGAGAGATGGTCTTGATGAAACAATAGACCCATTTATCGAAGGAGTGTAGTGATGTCGATAGAAAAAGTGTTTCGATGGAAGGATAAAGGAAGTTACCCAAGCCCAAGGTTTCTTCGATATGAAACCCAGTGGACATCATATATATATTGATGAGGAAATAGGTTTCGAGGAGGCTAAAGGCATGTCTTCAATATACATTGTTTCACTACTATAACTTTATTGGTGGAAGATGACAAGAGAGGATAAAGAAAGGCTTTGATGAGACAAAAGATCCATTCATCGATGGGGCATAGTGGTATCGATGGAAGAGGTAGAAGCCATCTATCTTTGGAAGAAATCATCATTTTCATTGATACCGAAATAACCCATAAGTTATCGAACAAGTCTAATAGCATTCTATTGAAATATCCAAAATTCAAATAGTATCGATGAGACCCAGTGATGTCTCAATGATATAAAAAGGGTATTGAAGGAAAGAGAGAACCGATGAACTCTAAAAGGGACTCATCGAAAGCAATGATTCCACCGAAAGAGGATATCGAAGAAAGCAGAGATGGTTTTCATCGATGGGAAAAGGCTTCTGAGGAAATAATACCATTGGCGCAACATGCAGGAAACTTACCGAAAGAAGCGTTCTTATTGAAGGAATGATATCGATCAAACAGAAGGAAGCTACATCGATAAAAGATATCGATAAGGATATGAGTTTCGAGGAGGCTAAAAGGCATGTTACCGATATGTGTGGTTTACCGATGCAACTTTATCGAGGAAGATTACTAATGAGATCATCGATGAAAGATGATAGTGGAAGCAAATCATCAAAAGAGAGAGGGCCTCGATGAAACAATAGACCCATTTATCAAAGGAGTGTAGTGATGTCGATAGAAAAAGTGTTTCCATGGAGGGATAAAGGAAGTTACCGAAGCCCAAGGTTTCTTCGACATGAAACCCGGTGGACATCAGATATATATCGATGAGGAAATGGGTTTCCAGGAGGCTAAAAGGCATGTCTCTGATATGCGTTGTTTCGCTGCTATAACTTTATTGGTGGAAGATGACAAGAGAGGATAAAGAAAGGCTTCGGTGAGACAATAGATCAATTCATTGATGGGGCATAGTGATATTGATGGAAGAGGTATTTTGGTGGAAAAATAAAGGAGGTCACCGAAGCCCAAGGTTTCTTTGATATAAAAACCCAATGGATATCAAATAGGTATCGGTGAGAAGATAGCCATAGTGATCGAATACAACATTTCGATGAAGGGAGAAAATACCTAGTCGAAGAAATGTTTAGAACAAAAGTGTTAGTTGATTGTTATATGTTGAAAATCCACAACGCTTGGTGATAGTGTATAATCTCATATAAAGGAGGGAGCTTTTGAAATATGGAAGAGATTTAGAGCAAGAAGTAGAAGATAGCCTCAGGCATACTATTGTTCCATTTCTGCAAATATATATAACACAATCAGTCATTTTACCTTTGTGTAGATGTTGTGGATTACTGCATCTTTCTGTAGGCGGTTGCTTGTGAAACACAACCCATCAATTCATACTTTCACATAAAGAATACTATGAGTAGTTGAGTAGGAATTCTAGGATAAATTAGCAATAGTGTATTTATAAATTTCAAGCACCGAGATTGAATAGCTTCTACAACAACAATCTTGAACTCATCTACTATATCTCCATTCTAGGAACTAATGCCATTCTGAGATAGGGAGAAGTCAGATTGAGACACTAAATCTGCTATAAAAAGCATTAGTTGAAGGAATAACTAGTGAGTAGGTAAACCTGCCTAGGTCCTGTAGAGCCTAAAGCGAGAGAGTTAGTAACCAAATAGGTTCACTCTATAAGTTGGCCAAGTCAATTGGAGGGTTTGATCATAGGAGTTGGCATTTCCTTAAAACCTATCCAGTCTATTGATTTGAGACCCAAAAATAGATTATTATTATTATTATTATTATTATTATTATTATTATTATTATTATGTATTTATTGAGTATATTTATGCATTTGTATGAGCACTAGATATTATGTGCAAGTGTATTTATTTGTGGTGGAGTTAGTAAATAAATAAACATAATCATACCTATTTTATGTTTTGTGGGGGTGATTGATTATTAAATAAATAAATAATATTTTTAGTGGGAGTTGGTTGTAATTTGAGGAATTAATTAATAAATTATTTACTAAACAATTGATTGTTTGTTAATGTTATGATTTTGTTTTGGTTTGGTCTAATTGGTTTTTCATTCCCATACATGTTTTGGAAAGAAATTATATTGTTTGAGTTCAAAGATTTTTGGGCTTCCTTCCTGCAATTTTTGGGATGAATTTTGTGGATATTTTTGGTTGGGAATGCTTGGATTGGATTGAGGCTTGGAATTGGAGATTGGATTGCTTGGGTTTGATTTATTTACTAGTTGGATTTTTTGTTGTTCTAAGAGGTGTAGGTTGGAGTTTCGAGGTAGGATTCTTCTTCATTTTTTTTATCAATTTAATTTATTGTTTGGAAATGGAAATATGATTCTTTTATGATAATTTGTATCAATCTTAAAGTCACTTCCATTTTTCAGTTTGGAATTGGTAGTTTTTGTTTGAAATGCACTTATATTAATTGAGAAAATTGGGGTTGCTCATGTATTTTATGATCTAGATCCTTATAGAATGATATTGTAAATTATTTGATTGATTTTATAGTAGATAATTAGGTACCCCTCAAATGGGCCTTTCTCTGATTTTTTGTCTTATGCCATCTATTTTCCTAATTGGATGCCCCAAGTTAACCCAAATCTTGATTCTCACAATTGTGAATTGATTCTTGCAACTGTAAATTGATTTTCACAATTGTCAGTCAGATTTTCACATTTGTTATCAATTTATTTCACATTTTTAGCATTAAATTTTACATTTGTTGTTCCCATTTTGTATTTGCAGTTCTCGGTTCGGTATTTGTTGTTTGGACATGTTTTTGTCCTTGAGTTGTCCCAAAGGCTCAATTAGGCCCTATACCCTGTCAATCATGTGTTTTTGCATTTGTTTGATCTTATTTGTATTTATTTGTTACCATATTCTCATTCTTATTTTTTTTGTGAAATAATTTAATTGATTCTACATTTGGAAGAGGTTTCATGGTTGAATCCTTGATGTTAAGGCCTAGAAAGGTCTATATGTATGACTATGTGTTTCAATTGCTGATTTTTTGATTCACGAATGTTATATATGAGATTTCTATGTCCTTAATACTATATGGTAATTTAACTAAACTCTAGGGTATGGGTATCTAGATTCATTATAGGACAATGGCTCTCAATGGTAGTTGGGGCCCTAAAGTGGCTGTGAGGGTAACTCATTGGAGAGTTTCTTAATCAAGTGATAATCATATTAAAGCACTAGGGTAAAATATATTAAAAGGATAATATAGTGCCCCACCCATGGCCTTGAGTGCTTGTACAAACTAATGTCTGGATTGATAAGGCCTTGACATCTAAGGGGCATCAATCAGTCATAATCGAACCTCCTTGTCTTCATGATAGGATTGTTTGGTTCCACATGAGATGTCAACTAGCAAGGATACCAAGGTATAATGTTGAGGATATGAAATGATATGCTTTCCTTCTTGTATTATAGTATCATATTCCATGTGGTTATGAGTAGTAGCCTTTGGTGGATCCTTGTCATGTTTCATATTTTTTCCTATATGTGCTTTATACTTGTGTATACCTTATGTTCCCTTGAATGTTGGTGTTGTACTTCAGAGTAGATATTTTTCCCTTCCTTATTTTCTTGTGTGTTTGGGGTCTTGTTTCTATCTCTTGATCATGGTGTAGAGGACCTAAGGGTTCCACATGGTCAGGTGGTTTTACCAACCTCCATCAGGGACTGGTGGCTTGTTCATGTGCATTTGGGAGGATCTTGTCTTCTTTGAATTCTAGTACCTTTTTATTAAAGTTGCAAGTTATACAATAATTGTAATTAGTTTATGTTATGTATCATTGAGTAGCATTGTAACTCTAATGTTATTGATCATCTTGAACACTCCATAAGGAGGTTGATGTAATTTAGATTGATGTAATTGTATTCATTTCAATGATACAATAGCATTTAAGTAGATCATTGTAGGCACCGATTACTCATATGTGATTGTATGTCCTATCTTATTTCATGTTGAAAGGTTATCATAGGAACATTTGGTTTGGTGCTTAAAATGAACATAGTTGTAGATGTAAAATTTTTTTAGGTTATGTAATGTCATAGTTGTTTCATTAATGAATTATGTATTCCATTTCATGTTTAGATGGATTGCATAGTAGTGATATTAGAGAACCCATAGAGGACATGGTTCTAAATGTACTTTTATCTTCTACATGTGCATTGTAATGGTTATGTTAGCAAAATGGTTAGCGGTCCCCTCAAGATTCATGAAAAGCTACTAATCGCCTCCTGTGTGATCCATATCTCTATAGCTTGTATTGAGCATTGATAGATCGGTCTTTTGAGGCAATGACAACTTGGGCCAACAAATGGTATCAAAGCATTAGGTCATGGGTTCGAATCCCCTCAGGTAACGTTGATGGGGAGGTTGTTGGAAAAATGGTCAATGCTCCCCTCGGGATTCATGACAAGGGACTAACTACCTCCTATGTGATCCATACTCTACAGTTTGTATTGGGCATTGATAGATCAATTTTTTGACACAACAACAAGCTAGGCCAATATGTTATTTATATGTTTTGTTAAAAGATATAATGTATATGTTTCAAAAAAAAGTTATTTCTATTTTATTTTTAGTTTGTTAGTTGTAATTCCTCTAGGACCTTCCTTAGAGGGGCATTATAAGGGGACTCTAGCCACAACACACTATGAATTTCCTTAGTTTTCAAGAAAAACTTGAAGCTAGGCTACTTCTAGAGAAACTTTAATCAACAAAGCTATGAGAAAAAATTCTAGAATTTTTATCTTTCCATATGCTAAAGAGAATATCCACCCTAAAAGAATGTCATACCTAGTTTAACTTGTATAGGATATGAGGTCAATCTATTG
The DNA here is from genome assembly GCF_030272615.1 of Cryptomeria japonica. Lineage (NCBI taxonomy): Eukaryota > Viridiplantae > Streptophyta > Pinopsida > Cupressales > Cupressaceae > Cryptomeria > Cryptomeria japonica. The sequence goes on along the minus strand of NC_081408.1, from coordinate 607,233,353 downwards.
AAATAACCATATACCAAGAAAAACACTTCAGCCCAAAAAGACTAAAAATGTTTGGAATCCAATTCCAAAGTTTTTAGGCTCTAATAAAAAACTAGAAAAGTTGCGTGAAAGAATCCAATTTCCCATAGAGAGGGAAATGAGGGTCTCAAAAGCCCATATGAACTATCCACAATCTGACTAGTAAGATTTGGAAAATAATACACAACTTAGCAAAGTGGGATAACTTGTGTTATCTATCCCTAGGGACATCTTGTGATAATTTCAAGTAAGCTTTCTTATATGCATATATCTCTAACACCTTTTCATTATCTATTTTTCTATTCTTGATATCTCTATAATACCTTTTGATAGTATCCCTTAGCCTCATCATATCTTTCATCTATTCGTTCCTTACATGAGTAATAGGATCCTTCATTACTTCTTTGAAATGAATTTTAAACTTACTTTCCTCTTAATATCCATTGGTCAAATTATCACCTTTGGTGTAGTCCTAAGTGAGAGTATTTATTCAAGTGTGATGTATTTATCCCTAATGTCTCCTAGACATCATGTTGGATATACTTTCTAGTTGATTGAAACATTCATTTACTTTGTCCTTATTGATACTTAGCAACATTTCCCATTCCTTTCGCTTTGGGATTTCTTCCCCCAAAGAAATATATTCTTTGAGAAATCATTCATCACGTATTTGTTGGATATCCATAATTCACTTAGTTCTATATCATTTTGGATCATTTTTATTTCATAATACTCCATTTTTTTGGCACACTTCTACCTTTATGCAACTGTTTAATACCTTCCAATGGTTATCTTGATAAATTATTCTCCCTTATTGATCAAAGTATTAATTATAACATTAAATAATTTTGCCTTATCTTTGATTTTATCTATAGCATCCAATTTCTCTTTTGATATGACAACATGATTAGGAGGCAATTCTTCTACAACTCTATTGTAACAACCCTTCCATAATACACCCCAAAACTAGATTTTTTTTTATGTTATTAATTTTTCTTAATAAACAAATGTTCATTTATTTTTATGCTCAATTATTCATATATCAATAAAATGGGATAGGCATCCATATATCAAACAAGATGAACATCCATCCATCAAATAGAATGAGCATCTATCCATTAAATATGATAGGGAGCATAATGCTCTAGCCAAAGACTTAAATAGGGACAGTCCATTGATCACCCTAAACCATTCTCTTCTCAAGATTACAATTCCTGTTAGAACTACACTAACATTAATATTTTTTGAGAAAAGAGTACATTCCTAATTGAATCCCACCTCAAATTTTGGACTATTGCCTTCAGAGAAACAAGTGACCCATTTACGATCCTTCCAAGTATACAATGAATACATTTAAAAGAAAATTATATTAAATATTTTATCCCGAACCCCCTCACTAAAAAAATTTAGCCTTAATTTATTAATCTTTATTCACACATGACTTTCCTTAGAAGCCCCATCCATTATTCATGTGTACCAAGGACACACGCCATCTCTAGACTACATGCATACACTACATGGAAATAGAATAAAGGCGTATATATTTATGTTTTCGGTTTAGGAGCACCAACTTGACATCATTTTAGCTTAAGTGTGACTAAGAAGTTTTAGGGGTTTTGATTTATTTGTTTTGGTTTCAATAAAGGTCCATGGTGACCGTTTTGTATTTCCTAAATTATGTTTCTTGTAGAGTCGTTTTTGTGTCAATGATAATAAAAGGGGAAAAAATGCTTAAACAGTGGTAACTAGAAAACCAACAGTCATACTGTGACTATTGGTATCCATATTTTTTATGTTTTATATGCCTCAGAAGCTATGAGGCAGAAGTTGTTGGAGGTTATACTTTTGTTGAAAGATTAAAGGGAGAACAGATAGAAACTATTCATTTTCTGCTACTAAAACTATTTATTTTCATATTCTTCTCTTTGGTTTTGTATGACCTATATCATTTGATTCTGATCTAAATTTGAGGTTGGTTAATCGTGTCATGGATTAGTGTTATTTTGAGTCTACAGAAGTTTGGGTGGTAAGGAAGATAGAAGCTCCTGTCATTTATGTGACAAGAAGTATTTGTGTTAGGATTCCCACAGATATTGAGAGGGGGGGGGGTGAATCAGTATCTAACTGGTTATAAGATTTTCTTAACTTAAAACATGTAGAACATATTAATACTGTATACCGGTAAACAAGAAATAATGCAATAAATAGAGATAACAACAACCACATGAAAAACACACCATAACACAGTAGTTTAACAAGGAAAACCAGTGTGAGAAAAACCTCGGTGGGATTTGTGACCCACAATATTCACTTACTGCCCAATAAGAGAATATTACTGCTACAATAGGGGCCTGCACATGCAAGAAGGCCAAGTGCCTAGAGCTCACTGCTCAATTACAAAATGGGAAGTCTCACTGACTTACAAAATGGATTATATAAATCCAATGTCTTGTACTGCTTCAAAGTAGCATCTACTATGCCAGATCTAGTATGGGTTTATAGCTCTGCTTCATACATAAACCCTTAACCTATAATTCGCATAATAGGTTTGCCTTATTTCACCTATATATTTTCTTTTTTCTATTACAAAATGTTCTACAATGATCTCTTATATATATGAGTCATTTTACAACTTGCCATGTCGGCTTACGATAATTTTACAATAATTAACAAAATATATTACAAACAAAATTCTTGTTGGCTTTTGTGTCAGTATGCTTCCTTTTACTATCGATGCCAGTGGTCTGTGTGCCAGTGTAAAGTCTGATCTTGCTAGTGCCGTTAAATTGTCTTGTCGATGTCATAGGATTGTAAGGTTGCCATCAATGAAAAAACCTTCAATCACCTAAAATATCTCATTGGAGTGTGCATTTGCCAACAATCTCCCCCTTTGGCATTGATGGCAACACTCATGAGAAAAATCCAAAAATTGTTATCCAAAAGAATCTCTCGGAATTGTCTTACAAAAAATTTGTGTACCAATAGAATATGTGCTCCCCCTGAGCTGATGAGTCATTTGCTAGTTATTTTTCTCATTCCACTACTCCCCCTTTGGCATCAATGACAAGGGTTGTCAAAGTGTCAATTGAGTGTAGTTTCCTATTTCATCCTTGTAACCAGTTGATTACAATCTAAAAAAGATCTACCAAAACTAGATTCAAGCTCTCAATGAACTTTTTGTTGTCTTTTATTGCGGCCTCAGTCCTCTGAACTATACCGGTGAGGTGTTGCATTTGCTCTGCCGGTGTTTTTTGTCCTTGAATCAAAGCATCAGATATTTCTTTTCTGAAGGAGGTGAGGTAATCCAATTTTGGACTAGGTCTCCATTGTAGATCTTTAGCCTTTCCTTTTATTCTTTCTTTGTCTCTTTCCAACTTTAGTAGTTCTTCCTCAAAACCTGTTATTTTCTACTAAAAAACTGATAATGAATCAGATGAATTAATGAAATTATCAGCTAGTTGATTTATTTCCTCCTGTATCTTGCTGATTTTCTTGTCTATATCAACTGTCAAAAAGTTAGTTTTTCATGTATCCCTGTACAAAGTTTTAAATTCCTTCAATGTGCTACATAGTTCCAGTAGAAGTGTGTCAAGTTGCCTTGTACACTTCTTTATTTCTTCCTCAAAGAATTTGTGTTTTTCCTTCTCTAATCTCTCCTTGAATGCTTCCTCTTTTATTTGTTCAACTATCATAGTGTTTTCAGTAATATACTTAGACAAAGTGTCAAGTTGACTCAAAGAATCTTTATTATCTAAATTACATTTTGGTGCTATCATTTTCAAAATTGGAATGGTATCATCTATTGCCTTGTAAGCCTGTGAGCTACAATCTGTTATCTTCTTAGATGGGCACCTTACTACCTGTTGTTTCTGTCTAGTTCTTCTAGGAGAAGGTGTAGATACCGGTGAAGGTTCTCTTTTCCTCACAACTCTTTTAAATGTAGCTGGCATATCACTTTCCAAAGAAGTTGCTACCGGTGAAAGGTGAGTTTCTAGCTGTAGTGTTTCTAACTCATCTTCAGTGATACCAGTTTGTTTAAGTACATCTTCTTTGATAGCCTTTGCTTGCCTAGATCCTCTTCTTACTTTTGCTTCTACCTTCTTTACCCTTTTCTTAGATTGAATTTGATTCTTAATAGTCTCGGCACTACCAAATACCTCTTCTTTAGGTTCCTTGGGTGCTTCCAGAAGGGCTTTTGTATGTGTTTCAATTATGTGGTCATCAGTTTCATAACCCATTTCAGTAACCCAAATGATTCTTGGGATAACTTCCTCCATCCAAATCTAATCCTTCTTAATAACAAAGCACATTTCATCCTTATACTTATTTACAATTGCTTGTGAAAGTCTGACTCTAGTATTCATCTGGGCCTTCAATGCTTGAAAGTACTCATTTATATTCTTTTCTCTATTTTCACCCATGTTATTTAGTAAATCAGACAATTGTTTGCCTGCTGGTATATCAAAACCAAGATTCTTATTACCGATACCGGGCACCTATTTTGTTATGTGCAACATTAAATAGACAAGTAGGTTTCCATATCTAAATGTCCCCTTTTTGTCTTTCTTAACTTTTCCAAGATTATCAATAAGCTCATCTTTCAACCATTCACACACATATATTTTTGCATTATCCTTGATCATTTCATAGGCACTCTTTATGCATAGGCTAGAGACTGAGTTTAACCTATTTGCATGTGTGGTTTTGTAGCCTAAAATCATGCTAATGAATCTGACATTGATGTCGGTTACATCATTCACTCTTAAAGATCTCTTGTCAGATGTTGCACCTGTTAGGTTCATCACCAGGTCATTTGAGACCTTCTTTGTCTTATCAGGTCTGTTACTGGTGGAAGGTAACCCTGTCACAACCTTTAGTGCCTCTTTTGTAATTTTGTGAGCTGAGTCCAACCAGAAGAATTCACCATGAACCCTGCTTAGAACTATCCTTATAACATCCTTAGGAAATTCTAGAATACTGAGAATTTCAGTGAATCCTAGGCCTTCAACTATTTTATGTTCAGGTTTCACATTACCAGAATCATCACAAATTATAGTCTTATACATGCTCTTGATTTCCTCATCACCTAATTCTTCTATGTGATAATGAATGTACATTCTAGGGTCTTCTACAAAAACTACTCCTTTGGGGATTTGAGAAAATGCACCAACATTATCATCCTTCTTAGCAATTTTGGGAACTAACTGGAATAGGAGTCTAGGGCATTTAATCACTTTGACTATAGTAGGGTTTGCTATGAATTTGGGAATAGATGAAGAAGCCATGATTATAAATACCTTTATCTGCCTTAGGAAAGGTTGCTTGCTGAATTGCTTTGCTTCTTTGCTCGAAATGTCTTTTCTCAGGAATTTTCACGCTCTTTGATTGTTTGAATGCTCGGTGAAATGAAAATGGAGCCTAAAACACTGATTTATAATGTTATTTTTGCCAACCACCACATTTAATGCTTGCTAGTTAAGTGATGACTTAACTTATCTGTCGGTATAGAAGTAATTTTAACTTCTCACCTTCAACCGAGGGAATAATAGCATGTTTCACTTTTGATTGCTAAACCCTCAAGGGAATTTTCTTCAGTTAGATGAAGAGTCTCCTACCGGTGGAGTGTAGCTTTGTTCTGCTGGTGGAGGAGTGTTCCTATCACCATTTAGATTTGATTTCCTAATCCATTGTTTTGAGAATTCTTGCTTTACTTCTTCAACCTTTTCTTTACCTTTCAAACTAGGACCTTTGTTATTTATCGGTGAGGACTTGCTTCTACAAAATTTTGCAATATGTCTAATCTTGTTACAGGCATAACAATTCACATTATTTTTCTAAATAGCTTTTCCATATCCTATGCTAGTTTGTGTTCTGCATTGATTAGATAAGTGTCCAAATCTTCCACAAACATAACATCTTACATTCATTCTGTAATTTTCAGAATTATGACCAACTTTGTTGTATTTTGAACATTGACCGGTGGGTGTATTGGTATTCTGATAATTTCTAGATCTACATTGATTTTCTCTATGACCATACTTGTTACTATTAAAGAATTTACCATTAAATTTATAAGCAGTAGGTTGTCTTACCGGTTTTCCATGATCCTGTGTGTTTGCAGTACTAGAGCTTTCACCAGCTTCAAAGCCAAGACCATTAGTGTCACCATTAGGTTTCTGATTCTTCAACAAGTCACCAAGTTCTTCTGAGCTTTTCTTGAATTTTTCTTTATGCTGATTTGCAGCAGCCAGTTCTCCTTCCAAGATACCTTTTTGTCTCATGAGTTCATTTGAGTCATTATGTGCATGCATTAGATCTATCTTCAACATATCATTTTCATAACTAAGTCTTGTATTTTCATTTGCAACATCATTAAGTCTTCTAGTCAAGTCTTCTTCATTCTTCTTTCTATCTTCAATTTCTTTACAAAATCTCATAGTCATATCTTGCATCTCATTCTTTGTTGTCATGTTTTCTTGTTTCAGCTTATTCATCAGATCACTAAGAGTTTCCTTTTCATCATTCTCATTTTGCATCTTTTCACAAAGTTCTCTTCTCTTGTTTCTTGTAATGGTAAGATTTTCTTGAAGTGCTTGAATAATATCCTATCCAGCTTTCAGATCATCTTCAAGTTTGATATTTTTCAATTTTTTTGCATCATAGTCTGAGAGAGTTGCGTCTAATTGCTTCATCAAGTTTTCCATCTCTACCAGTGTCAAGATCTTCCTCAAGCTATTAGGCTTCTGAAAATAGAGGACCAAGCTCTAATACCAATTGTTAGGATTCCCACAGATACTGAGAGGGGGGGGGGGTGAATCAGTATCCAACCGGTTATAAGATTTTCTTAACTTAAAACATGTAGAACATATTAATACTGTATACCGGTAAACAAGAAATAATGCAATAAATAGAAATAACAGCAACCACATAAAAAAACACACCATAACACAATAGTTTAATGAGGAAACCCAATGTGAGAAAAACCTCGGTGGGATTTGTGACCCACAATATTCACTTACTACCCAATAAGAGAATATTACTGCTACAATAGGGGCCTGCACATGCAGGAAGGCCAAGTGCCTAGAGCTCACTACTCAATTACAAAATGGGAAGTCTCACTGACTTACAAAATGGATTATATAAATCCAATATCATGTGCTACTTCAAAGTAGCATCTACTATGCCAGATCCAGTATCGGTTTATAGCTCTGCTTCATACATAAACCCTTAACCTATAATTTGCATAATAGGTATGCCTTATTTTGCCTATATATATATTTTTTTCTATTACAAAATGTTCTACAATGATCTCTTATATATATGAGTCATTTTACAACTTGCCAAGTCGGCTTACAATGATTTTACAATAATTAACAAAATATATTACAAACAAAATTCTTGTCGGCCTCTGTGCCGATATGCTTCCTTTTACTGCCGGTGTTGGTGGTTTATGTGCTGGTGTAAAGTCTGATCTTGCTAGTGCTAGTAAATTATCTTGTCGACATCATAGGATTGTAAGGTTGCCATCAATGACAAAACCTGCAATCACCTACAATATCTCATTGGAGTGTGCATTTGCCAACAATTTGAACCCATGTGGTATGTGAGGTTGACAGTCTAAGATGTAAATGATTACCATTCCACCTTACTGTAAATTACTACCAAGTGGAATGGGTCATTTTGGGGTTAATATCGTGGTAGAATTAGGTTCTTTAGTAGAGGATGGATAGGGGATTTAATCTCTTCAAAGATAGACCTAGCATCCTCATGTGCTAGGTTAGGAAATTTTTTGTTGTCTGTTAAGACAAAAGACCTTATGACAAGGATAGGTGATTGGTGATTGAATGATAGTTTCCACCCTCTGTTGCATCAAGTGGTATCAGAGAATGATTATATATCAAGAGGAAGAAGTGAATGAAACTAGGTGCAAGTAAGTTGAAGTCCAAGATGCCTCCAAAATTTTATTCTATAACTCAAGAGATTCAGGAATTGAAAGATCAACTGCTTTCGATGGAAAGCTTTTTCAAAGAATCTCAAGAGGCAACCTTGGCCCAGTTAACAAATTTGGAGAAGAATTAAAGAAGAGGAATGGTCAGTGGTGACCAAAGTGATGAGGAAGACAAAGGGAGTGATGGTAACAGCCCTCCAGGTGTGGGTCAGCAAGTGCTAGAGCCACCAATGGACCCTAAAGAGTTGAGAATGATAAGAATACTCAAGGTTGTGAAAGGGGATAATGTCTCCATGGTGAAGGTTGAAGTGCCCATGTATGGAGAAAATGAGATAGTGAAGAGCTCCTATCATGGATAGATGCACTTGACAATTTCTTTGAATTTGAGGAGGTAGAGGATACGAAGAAGGGAAGGTATGCCAAAACAAGGCTGAAAGGTCCAACACTCACTTGGTGTAATTTTGTTCAAGAAGAGAGGGTGAAAGAAGGTAAAATAAAGATAGTGTCATGGGACATAATGGTCTCACAACTCAAGGCTCAGTTCCTACCAGTTGGTAATGCTATGAAGACATTTAGGAAACATCAAAATATAAAGAAAAAGGACATGGATGTTATGTCCAATACTAAAGAATTCCACAAACTGACTTTGAGATCCAGACACCATGAAGATGAGGTGGAGAAGATTGCAAGATATCTTAATGGGGCCAAGATTCAATATATAAGATGAATTGAGCTTTGCCACCCCAATAACCATGGAAGAATGCTACTAAATTGCTTTTAAGGAAGAAGAAAAGATTGAGAGAGAACAAGAACAACAAGGAAGAGGTAGGGGAATAAATTTTAGAGGTAGAGGAAATCATAGTGGAAGAGGACCACAAAAGGACCCAGGTGAGAAGAATACAAACCAAGAGCCTAATGGTGATTCAAGGGGAAGTTTTATAGGTAGGAGACTGGGAGGTAGAGGAAGATTAAATGCACCAGGAAGGGGTTCTAATAATTTCTTAGGAAAGTGCTATAACTGCAACCAAATTGGACATCCAACATGGAATTGTCCTGATAAAGCTGGTACAAGTTCTTATAATGGAGAAAAGAGGAATCAATTAGTGCATGAGGAGGTTGAAGGGAGTGTGAAATCTCCTTCTCTTCATGTCACTCTGGAGATAGGAGAAAATCTAATGATTAAAAGGACTCTAATAAAAGTACCAACCATCAAGGAGCCTCCACAAAGGAAAGCTTTGTTCCTAAAAACTTGCAAATCTCAAGGTAAGGTATGCAAAGTTATAGTTGATTCAAGTTCAATAGATAATATAGTGTCATTAGAAATGGTAGAAAAACTTAATCTAAAAAGAATCTCTCATCAAAATCCTTATAAGATAACATCACTTAATAAGGGACAACAGGTACTTGTGAATGAGCAGGCATGGGTAGAGTTTAATATGGGTCCTTACAAGGATAAATTTCTCTTTGATATTGTTCCAATGGATGTGTGCCACCTTCTTCTTGGAAGGCCTTGGCAATTTGATTGGAGAGCTCAACATGATGGGCATAAAAAATATTTATATTATTTATAAGGACGGAGTGTCTTATACCCTTGAACCACTACAAGAAGATATGGGTGAAGCTAATGAACGACCTAGTGTCATAAGTCATGGTGGTGAAGGAGAAGGATTTTTTGAAGGACCTTGAGGAGGAAGGATGTTGATATGCCATTGTAGCTAAGCCCATCTACAATACTGCAACTAGTGACAAGAAAGAAGTCCCAAATGAAGTGTAGGGTCTACTTGACAAGTATGAGAATATAGTATTGGAGGAGTTGCCAAATGTTTTGCCTCTAGTCCGAGATGTAAGTCATCACATTGACTTAATACCTGGTGCAAGTCTACCCAATAAGAAAACATATATTATGACACCTGAACAAAATGAGGAGATCAAATTTTAGGTGAAGGAGTTGTTGGATAAAGGTTTAGTAAGAAAGAGCCTAAGTCCATGTGTTGTGCCAATTGTATTGGCACCCAAAAAGGATGAGAAGTGGAGACTTTGCACAGACTTTAGGGCTATAAACAAAATCACAAATAGGTATAGATTTCCTATACCTCAGATAGAAGACCGCATGGATAGCCTAGTAGGTGCAAGGTATCTTTCAAAGATAGATTTAAGGAGTGGTTATCATCAGATAAGGGGAAGAGAAGGTGATGAGTGGAAAACAACATTCAAAACCAATGAAGTCCTCTATGAATAGTTAGTGATGCCCTTTGAGTTATCTAATGCCCCTAGTACATTCATGAGACTCATGAATGATGTCTTGAGAGATTTTATCAATAAGTTTGTAGTAGTATACCTAGATGACATTTTAGTATACAACGAGATAAAAGAAGAACACTTGGATAGGGTGTTAAGGAGATTGAATGAGGAAAGACTAATGATTAACCTCAAGAAGTGTGTGTGGATGAAAGAGGAACTTGTCTATTTAGGATTTTTTATCTCCCAAGGAACTTTGAAGATGGATCCCACTAAAGTGTAAGAAATAAGCAGTTGGCCTACACCTAAGATAGTTGGAGAAGTTAGGGGTTTCCATGGTTTGGCAAGTTTTTACCACAAATTTATCAAAAATTCTAGTCAGATTGTTGCACCAATGATATACACCATTAAGGGGGAGAAAAATATCATGTTTCAATGGACAAAGGAAGAAAATCGGAGCTTTGAATTATTGAAGAAAAAGGTATCACAATAGCCAATCCTTACACTTTCTGATTTTGGTAAAGTATTTACTATTAAGTGTGATTCTAGTGGGTTTGCAATAGGGGAAGTATTAAGTTAGGAAGTAAAACTAATTGCATCCTTTAGTGAAAAACTAAATGAATCCAAAAATGAATATTAATTATATTATTTGGAGCTTTATGCCATGGTCCAAGCACTTAAAAAAGGGAGCCATTACCTTCTACCTAAGGAGTTTGTAGTATTCCCTGATAATCATGCTTTGACTTTTCTTAATAGCCAAGAAAAACTAAGTCAAAAACACATGAAATGGGTAGAATATCTTCAAGCCTACACATTCACCATCAAACATAAGAATGTTTGCATTGTGTTGTCATTGATGTCAACTGGTATAGAAGGACAATATGTAAGGAGAGTATGTCAATTGCTAAGTGATGAGTTGACATGCAGAAGATAAATCAACCATGTGAGTGGTTGTCAACCGACAAGCTTATAAGCAAGATGAGAGAAGTGCTTGAGCTATTGTTTGTGATGTAGAGGTAGAATGTTACCTACATCACATCAACATAGGAGGAGAAGAATGTACAGGTCACTCGTATGTCGTGAGGATACAGAACAACAAGACTCCCACCAGATGAAGATGTAGTCACCATGTGAAGAGACGACTGACAGTGAATGTACCCACACCAGATCAAATGTGCCTATTTGAAGGTATCTTCCACAAATAGGGAGGCAACATGAGTGCATTATAGAATGCAGATGACAAGGATTCACTACCACTGGTAAGTGGAGCTTATCTCCTATTATGCATAAGTGTGCATCATAGTTCTATGAGATAAGGAAGAAGAATTAGAAGGTAGGTGATTGAAGGATCACACCAGATCTATTGGTGAAACAAAAGATGCCTCAAGTGGATGTAATCAAAGATACACACTATTTCAGAAAGGCTTAGCATATTGTGCCACTAGAATAGATGAAGAGTGATGGGTTTGTCAACATGACAAACCAGCTAAGATTATGTTTGGTCTGATAATGAAGAAGGAAAATTTGAGTAGATGCAGATAGAGAGTGCAATAGGCATGCATGTGCCTCAAATGGAAATAGTTGAAGATTAATGACATGGTGTCATCAAGGTGCCTACCAATGAGTATCAGAATCGATAAGAGAGAAAAGAGGCTAAGTGATGAGCTCCTACCTAATGAGAATGTGGATGCTATGGATAGGCATGTCTGGTGACTAGTTAAGGTGTTCCAGTGATAGTTTAGCAAAGTGCAGACATGATGGTTAACTAGTAATTGTGAGATATTGGCAGGGTTAGTGAACCGACAGAAAAGAAGGACCGGTTGCATGTTTTTTGTCGGTGACCAAGTCTAGCCAACACAGAGATCTTTGTTGAGGTAGATATCAACATGGATGCCACATGGAGTTGAAGTGGAAAGCTTGCAAAGGTTAGTGAACTACCATGTAGGGATAAATGTTTTAATAGTTGTGCATGTAATATGGAGTCCATGATTTGTAGATTGGAGCAGAGGAGTGTAGCTCAAGGAAGAATGAATGACAAAGAAAGATGAGGGAGTTCTCGGTGCTTGAATCAAAGTGAGAAAATTAGATTGTAGGAGGACCTTGAGAAGAAAATAGTTGGGTCATGAATGTGTCAATAGATTTCAAGGCCAAAAAACATGCTACAATCAGGTAAAGAGAGAAGACATGTTTCATAGGGTAGACAGATGGGTGACGTTCATTGATTGATTGCTGAACAACTATAAAGAAAATAAAATCAGATTGGATTTGATATGTCATCATGATCAAAGATCAGATCAGATGAAGATTCAGTGCATGGCAGAGACTGTAATCATGCCAAGTTCAAACTCACATCCTGGCAGCAAAATCAGGATATATGTATGCGAGCCAAAGATATTGATAGTGTTGTTGAATGAGAGAGTGTTGCTGCATGTGAGAAGAAATCATTCAAGTACTGCATAAGTACTAGAAGAGAGACTAAGTGTGAGAGAGACTAGGGTTGAAGAGTTAAACCAACAATAGTGAGGTAACTAGTGGTGATCAAACCGATAGTTAAGAGTTGCAAAAAAGTGCAGAGTAGGCAAGGAAAGAACCGACAGAAGATATTACCGATGGAGGATAGAAGAGCAATAGATAGAAGATAGTACCAATAGAGAGAACTGATAGAGAAGGAGAAGAGGATGAACCAATAAGGTTGTAGTAGTGATAGGATGAGGTAGAGAACCGACAGTGAACTGGACAAGAGATCCAACAGAGAGATTTGCAGAAGTATTACAAAATCCATTTGTAACAAGGTTATTAATTTGTAACTACTACTCCTTGGGTTGGTGCCCTAAATCAGGGGTTGGTTCTCCTTGGGTTGGTGCCCTAAAATTAGGGGTTGGTGCCCTAAAAATTGTAATCAAAGATTCATTTTGAAGCTAGATTGGAGCAGTAGACTCTAGTAGCATTTCTCATTGAGTTTTTTCCCATCTTGGGTTTCTCTCATACATGCTGGTATTATGTGATATCTATGTTGTGTGTGATTGTATTTGTGTTGGTCTCCCCTCTAACTGATAAGTTTACATTGAGTTAGATCCCATAACCAGTATACACACATAGGATAGTTGGAGGAAAATATTGAGAACCATTGATTTACCCCACTCTCAGTGGTGTATTATGTCTAACAATTAGTATCAGAGCCCCAGGTTTCCGATTCATAAGTTTTCTATAGCTTGGGTAGATTCTAGCTTAAGGACACAATGGGTTGTTTAGTGTCAATTCTTGCTCCAGTTTTTTATGGTTCAAACTATTCCATTTGGAGTTGTAGAATGGAAGTCTACCTATTCTCTCTAGGGTTTGATGTGTGGATGTCTGTTGTAAATGGTTTCCCTAGTTCAGTCAGTCCTCCCACCAATTTAGATGCAGAAAGAAGAAACCAGTTTAATGAAGCAGCAATGAAGGCTATGCTTTGTGGGTTAGCAAATGATTTCTCCTCATAGGTGGAAAAATGGAGATCAACAAAGAGATTATGGGATAGATTAAAGAAGCTCTATGGAAATGAGCCTAATACTGCAGAACCAACTTGTGAAGATAGAATGAGAAATACATCTCATGTATCTGCAGGTGTTAATTGCATATTTGTGAGCAGCCACAACAATGATGAAGAAGAAACTCACCTCATCATGGCTCAATAATCAAAAGATGAGAGGCACACATCTAAGAATCATCATGTCAATCACTCCTACCGGCAAGATGTGTTTGGGAGTGATGTTGAAGGAGAAGAAGAAGATGATGAAGCAAAAGTTGATCTAGAAGGTGAGTTGCTAAGTTCCCTTGATGAACTAAAATTTGTTAGGAATAAATTTAAAAATTATAGGAAATCAGTTCATGAATATTGCAACTAGTTGAAGGCATCTCTTGAAGAATCAAACCAAAAGGTCAGTTTATTGACCACTCACCTAGATGAGGAAAAAGGAATGGCTAGTGATTTAAAATAAGTGTTGGAAGCCAAAGAGAAAAGATGTGAGGAGTTGTAGGAAGAAGTGAAGGCAAAGTACAAAGAATGTCACAAGCTAAAAGAAGATATGGAGAATCTGAAAAAGAATTCAAGCTATTCAAGAATGCTTCTATAGTGGAGCAGAACTGGTTGATAAAATGTCTTGAAGAATTTGAGAAATGTATCTCAAAGATGAAGACTCAGAAGAAGAGACCAAGGAGTGTCGGTGTAAATATCTAGCATCTAAGCTAGAGGTAAGAGATAAAGAATATTAGCAGCTACTTGGAAAAATGGAGGTTCTCCAAAATGACCTTGAGAAATGTCAAGATGAGCTCAAGGTTAGAATCCAATTTGATAGCAGCAGTGATTCCTTGGACAAAATGTTGAAAAATCAAAAGCATGCCAAGGACACTGAAGGATTAGGTAGTGGTGTTGGTGAATGCTCCACCAGCAAGAGTGTCCCCAACAATGACATTTTGTTTGTCTCCTCTAATGGAGAGAACAAGGGACAAACCTTGACAATTAGAAATGCTCCTTGGAAGAAGTTTTATCTAACCACAACCGGTGAAGACATGCAGACAAGGATGAGGACTGGTGCTGCAAGAAGAAGGGACACTGTAGATCCCAAAGGAAAAGGGAAGGTGGGAGAAGACAACTTCACCAGAAGCAAGAACAAGAGAAGATAGTAAAGAAGACCTCCTCCCAGCAGAGGAAAAAGAAATGCTACCACCCACATGTCAAGAGAAGTGTGGAAAATTAAAGGACCAGATGGAGGAAATGCAAAGTAAGGAAAATCCAGGATCCATCCTAAGAGAAGGAGAAATGGAGATACCCAACCGGTAAGATCTCTGCATGCATGGTAGAATAAATTTATAATTCATATGCCATCCTTTACTAGTTATTGTTTTGCATGTAATGGTCATGGCCATAGGGCAGAAGAATGTAAAAAGAGATTTAGAAGGAATAATCTAGGATCTCATAGATATCATGCATATGAGAAAAATGTATCCATGAGTAGATACATGCATATCCCCTCTCCCAATTATGCAAATAAGGTTTGTTATAACTACAATGGAGTTGGCCATAGAGAGTTTGAATGCAAGAAGAGGAACTTACAGTCATATGGTGGCCGATATTGCAACTATGCTCTGCATAGAAGTGGATACAGAGCATATGGAAGCTAGAGGCTTGCATGAAACCAAAGGAGAAATGTCCCTACAAGATCAAGAGGTCCACCGGTTTCGGTTGCCAGTCACAACAACATGACTAGAAGAAGATGGTAAAACTGGTATGTTAAAAGATTTCCCAACAATGAGGTTGGGATGGATGATTTGTGCTACTATAGAACTGCTTCTAGTTGTGATGCAAAATCTAGAAATACTAGGACCCATCACTAGAAGAAGGAAAGACCTACTCCCAAGACTAAAAATGGGAAGAAGGATGTGACCAAGTAAGAATGGAGGAAGAAGCATGACTATGCTACCATGAACCAAAAATGTGCATTCAATGCATAGGTAATATCCCCTAATTCCTAAACGAGATGCATGACCTCAGGGGGAGTAACATATCAATTAGATCATTCACCCCCTCAGTGAAGAAGGACACTTGGAAGAACAAGATGTTGTCAGTATGAAGGATGGAAATGAGAAGTTAAGTGTGTGTAGAGGTTGCCTTGGCTACACACCTACAGATCAGAGTAGGTCGCTATTGCATGTGTCAATAGATGGAGATTAACAATTGGAGTCAAATTAAAAGTGACACAAAATGTCAAGAGTTATGGGAAGGTGCTTTGGTAGTGATGATGGACTGGTACAAGAAACTGACATGTACATGATGTTACCAGTATGATGGTAACAGGTACTTGTAGGTTATGTAAGACAGTGAGGTTGGAGATCATTGCATTAGCCCCAATAACATTGAATAAAGAAGTTAGGTCTCAAGTGGCATTGGTGAAGACCTAAACAACATATGTTGGTCTGATTGTTGATCATGCAAGCATGTATGTTTTTGGGCTAGCCGGTTTGATTTATGGCATGATGATGACATTGTATGTCATTATGTACATCGAGGATCATGTCATAGGTTGTTGTGAATATGATGGAGCTAAAAGATTATTCGATGATTATATATGCACTGCTCAACTAATATATAGAGTTGATTGAATCCCCAGTATTGGATATGACAAACAAATGAGGACTTGAGATGTATAACTCAAGGGGAGTTCAAATGCTTTTGAACCAGAGCCAGTATGATTCAAGTTGTAAGTGTACTGACTGCCTAAACTACAGATGATAGAAATTGTTGTAGGAATATCTAGGAGAATTTCATGGTTAAGGGTATCTACATTTCACCTAGTTGGTTGTATTCATAGTACAATCACACTTGATTCTAAAGAAATTTGGGATCAAATGGGAGGTGATGTAGTCTGACTGCCAAGTAAGTTGTCTTCACTACCACACACTTCTAGAAATTGAGTGCTTTAACAAATGGTATCAAATTTTCATACTCAATTGGTGTCAGTTGGTGGTTGAGTTCTCCATATCAAGTGTTTCTCCTTGAGAAGATGTAACAAGTGGTATCAAAAGAGAAGATGCATCCAATAAAGATAAAGGGGGAGAAATAATTCTATCAGTTCCTAGTAAATACAAGGAGGTGAGAGACCCTAACAATGCCCTTTGCCATTGTTGTCAAAGGGGAAGAAAGATTTTGTAGTATACCACATACTAAATGTGTCAGAATTCATGGATTACACAAAGGGGAAGATTTGGATCACACATAGGAGGAGAGAGATTGTGTAGTATGTTAGATACTACATGTTTTGGCATCAATGCTAAAGGGGGAGATTGTTGGCATTGTGTTGTCATTGATGTCAACCAGTATAGAAGGACAACCAGCAAGGAGAGTATGTCAGTTGGTAAGTGATGAGTTGACATGGAGAAGACAAATCAACCATGTGAGTGGTTGTCAACTGGCAAGCTTATAAGCAAGATGAGTGAAGTGCTTGAGCTGTTATTTGTGATGAAGAGGCAGAATGTTACCTATATCACATAAAATCAAGAGGAGAAGAATGTATAGGTCACTATTATGTTGTGAGGATGCAGAAAAGAAGGACTCCCACTAGATGAAGATCACCATGTGAAGAGATGACTTACAATGAATGTACTCACAACAAATATACTGAGAAATGCTATACCAACTAAGGGGATTGTGTCTATGAAAAATTCCGACCAATTCTCTGGATGTTTCTTATCAAAAGGGGCCATCGATGAAGCAAACCATTGAGATAATATGTCATACCTCATTTTTCTTCGAAAAAAAGGAACTCCTATTAATCCAACAAATAGAGTAAATATTCCCAATACAACTAAAGGAAATAGCATTGCCTTGCTCGATTCTTTACATGTGCCTATTTGAAGGTATGTTGCACAAACAAGGAATCCTATTATGCATAAGTGTGCATCATAGTTATATGAGATAAGGAAGAAGAAGTAGAAGGTAGGTGATTGAAGTCTCACATGAGATCTACTAGTGAAACAAAAGATGCCTCAAGTGCATGTAATCAAAGATGCGCATTGGATCAGAAAGGGTTGGCATATTGTGCCAAAAGAACAGATGAAGAGTGATGGGTTTGTCAATTTGACAAACTTGCTAAGATGGTTTTGGATCTGATAATAAACAAGGCAAAGTTGAGCAGCTATAGATAGAAGGTACGATTGGCATGCATGTGGCTAAGATGGAAATAGCTGAAGATTAATGACATGGTTTCATCAAGGTGCCTATCGATAAGTATGAGAACTGGGAAGAGAAAAAGAGGCTAAGAGATGAGCTCCTACCTAATGAGAATGTGCATGCTATGGATAGGTATGTCTCACGACTAGTTAAGGTGTTCCACTGACAATTCAACAAAGTGCAAAAATGATGGTTAATCGGTAATTGTGAGATATCGACAGGGTTAGTGAACCAAACAAAAAGAAGGATTGGTTGTGTGTTGATTGTTGGTGACCGAGTCTAACTGACATAGAGATCTTTGCTGAGGTAGATATCGACATGGATGCCACATGGAGTTGAATTGGATAGATTGCCGAGGTTGATGAAGTGCCATGTAGGGATAGGTGTTTTAATAGTTGTGCATTTAATATGGAGCCTGTGATTTGTGGATCAAACCAAAGGAGTGTGGATTGAGGAAGAATTAATGACAAAGAAAGATAAGGGAGTTCTTGGTATGTGAATCAAAGTGAGGAAATAAGATTGTAGGAGGACCTTTGTGAAGGTAACAACTAAGTCATGAATGTGTCGACAGATTTCAAGGCCAAAAATATGCTACAAACAACTAAAGAGAGAAGACATGTTTCATAGGGTAGACAAATGGGCGATGCTCATTGATTGAGTGTTGAATGACTATCAATAAAATGAAATTAGATTGGATTTGAGATGTCATCATGATTAGAGATCAGATCCAATGAAGATTCATTGCATGATGGAGACCCTAATCGTGCCAAGTTCAAACTCATGTCTTGGCGGAAAAATATGGATATATGTATGCAAGCCAAAGATATTGATAGTGTTGCTGAATGGGAGAGTGTTGTTGCATGTGAGAAGAAATCAGTCAAGTACCAAACAATTAATAGAAGAGAGACTGAGTGTGAGAGAGACTAGGGTTGAAGAGTTCAACAATCAAGAGTAAGGTAACTGGTGGTGACCAAACCAGTAGGAAGAGTTGCAAAAAAGTGTAGAGTAGGCAAGAAAAGAATTGATAGAAGATAGTATCAGTGGAGGATAGCAGAGAAGTAGAGAGAAGAGAGAAATAGAAGAGATAACCGATAGAGAAGGAGAAGAGGTTGAACCAATAAGGTTGCACCAGTGAGAGGATGAGGTAGAGAACCGACAGTGAACTAGACAAGAGATCCAACAAAGAAATTTGCAGAAGTATTACAAAATCCATTTGTAACAAGGTTATTAATTTGTAAATGATTATGTTTTGTATTCACTAAGTTGTAGCTCAGTGTAGGGGTTGTAGCTCCTTGGGTTGGTGCCCTAAATTAGGGGTTGGTGCTCCTTGGGTTGGTTCCCTAAAATGTTTGGTTGGTGCCCTAAAAATTGTAATTAGAGATTCATTGTAATGTTGGATTGGATCAGTAGTCTCCAACAGCATTTCTCACTGAGGTTTTTCCCATCTTGGGTTTTCCTTGTACATGCTAGTGTTATGTGATGTCTCCTTTGTGTGTGAGTGCATTTGTGTTGGTCTCCCCTCTAACTGGTAAGTCTACATTGAGTTAGATCCCATAACTAGTATACACACATAGGATAGTTAGAGGAAAATATTGAGAACCATTGATTTACCCTCCTCTTAGTGGTGCATTGTGTCTAACAATTAGTATCGGAGCCCTAGGTTCCCGCTTCATAAGTTTTCTCTAACTTGGGTAGATTTTGGCTTAAGGATACAATGGGTTGTTTAGTGTCAATTCTTGCTCTAGTTTTTGATGGTTCAAACTGTTCCATTTGGAGTTGTAGAATGGAATTATACCTATGCTCTCTAAGGTTTAATGTGTGGATGTCTACTGTGAATGGTTTCCCTAGTTAGGTCAGCCCTCCCACCGATTTAGATGCAGAAAGAAGAAACCAGTGTAATGAAGAAGCAATGAAGGATATGATTTGTGGGTTAACAAATGATTCAGATGTTAGAGTATTCAAGTATTTACTTGATTAATTAAACATTATTTGTTCAATTATTTAAGTTCCCTTTATCTCTTTTACACTTAACCTAACTTTAGGTGCATATAATTAATTATTGTAATTAATTATTATGTGCAAACCTAGGTTTTCCCTTTTAGGGTTTTTTGACCTATTAAAGGTTGAGTTATTTCTTTTCATTGTATGAAGAAGGATTATTATTGTTAATCCATTTTGGAGATTATTGAGCTCTCATCTTTTGGAGCATATTTTTCTCATGTATTCTTTCCTTCTGTGATTTGCTTCATTGTTTCTCCTTGTAACAGGTTTTTCAGCTTGTAGAGATTAGTTGGGCTCTTGTGGTGTTGTATTTTCTCAACTCCTATAGTTTAGTGTCAATTCTTGCTCCAGTTTTTTATGGTTCAAACTGTTCCATTTGGAGTTGTAGAATGGAATTCTACCTATGCTCTCTAAGGTTTAATGTGTGGATGTCTGTTGTAAATGGTTTCCCTAGTTAGGTCAGCCCTCCCACCGATTCAAATGCAGAAAGAATAAACCAGTGTAATGAAGAAGCAATGAAGGATATGATTTGTGGGTTAACAGATGATTTAGATGTTAGAGTATTTGGGTATTTACTTGATTAATTAAACATTATTTGTTTAATTATTTAAGTTCCCTTTATCTCTTTTACACTTAACCTAACTTTAGGTGCATATAATTAATTATTTTAACTAATTATTATGTGCAAACCTAGGTTTTCCCTTTTAGGGTTTCTTGACCTATTAAAGGTTGAGTTATTTCTTTTCATTATATGAAGAAGGATTATTATTGTCAATACATTTTGGAGATTATTGAGCTCTCATCTTTTGGAGCATATTTTTCCTGTGTGTTCTTTCCTTCTGTGATTTGCTTCATTGCTTCTCCTTGTAATAGGTTTTTCAGCTTGTAGAGATTATTTGGGCTCCTATGGTGTTGTATTTTCTCAACTCTTATAGTTTAGTGTCAATTCCTGCTCCAGTTTTTGATGGTTCAAATTGTTCCATTTGGAGTTGTAGAATGTAATTCTACCTATGCTCTCTAAGGTTTAATGTGTGGATGTCTGTTGTAAATGGTTTCCCTACTTAGGTCAGCCCTCCCACCAATTCAGATGTAGAAAGAAGAAACTACTGTAATGAAGAAGCAATGAAGGCTATGATTTGTGGGTTAACAGATGATTTCTCCTCATAGGTAGACAAATGGAGATCGGCAAAGAGCTTATGGGATAGATCAAAGAAGCTCTATGGAAATGAGCCTACTACTAACTTGTGAAGATAGAATGAGAAATACATCTCATGTATCTGTAGATGTTAAAGGTAGATCTATGAGTAGCCCCAACAATGATGAAGAAGAAAGTCACCTCTTCATGGCTCAAGAATCAAAAGATGAGAGGCACACATCTGAGAATGATCATGCAGATAACTCTTATTGGAAAGATGTGTTTGGGAGTGATAATTAAGGATAAGAAGAAGAAGATGAATCAGAAGTTGATCTAGAAGGTGAGTTGCTAAGTGCCCTTGATGAACTGAAATATGTTAGGAATAAATTTAAGAATTATAGAGAATCAATTCATGAAGATTGTAGCCAGTTGAAGGCATGCCTTGAAAAATCAAACCAAAAGGTCAGTTCATTGACCACTCACCTAGATGAGGCAAAAGGAATGGCTAGTGATTTGAAATCAATCTTGGAAGCCAAAGAGAAAAGATGTGAGGAGTTGTAGGAAGAAGTGAAGGTAAAATACAAAGAATGTCACAAGCTAAAAGAAGATATGGAGAATCTGAGAAAAGAATACAAGTTATTCAAGAATGCTTTTATAGTGGAGTAGAATCGATTGATAAAATGCCTTGAAGAATCTGAGAAATGTATCTTAGAGCCAAAGACTCAAAAAGAAGACACCAAGGAGTATCGGTGTAAAGATCTAGAATTTGAGCTAGAGGTAAAAGATAAAGAATATTAGCAGCTGCTTGGAGAAATGGAGGTTCTCTTAAATGACCTTGAGAAATGTTAGGATGAGGTCCAAGTGAGAATCCCAATTGATAGCAACAGTGATGCTTTAGATAAAATGTTGAGAAAGAGAAAGCATGCTAAGGAAACTGAAGGATTAGGTAGTGGTGTCGGTGAATGCTCCACCAGCAAGAGTGTCCCCCACAATCACATTTTGTTTGTCTCCTCTAATGGAGAGAACAAGGGACAAACCTTCACAGTTATATATGCTCCCTGAAAGAAGGTTGATCTAACAACAACTGGTGAAGAGTGTAGACAAGGATGAGGCTCGATGCTACAAGAAGAAGGAACACTACAGATCCCAAAGGAAAAGCAAAGATGGGAGAAGACAGTTTCAACCAAAGCAGGAACATGAGAAGACAACAAAGAAGACCTCCTACTGATAGAGGACAAAGAAATGCTACCACCCATATGTGAAGACAAGTGTAGAAGATGAAAGGACCAGATGGAGGAAATGCAAAGTATGGACAACCTAGGATCCATCTTAAGAGAAGGAGAAATGGAGATACCAGATCGGTAAGATCTCCCCATGCATGGTAGAATAAATTTGTAAGTTATATGCCATCATTTACTTGTTATTTCTTTGCATGTAATGGTCATGACCATAGGGAAAATGAATGTAGAAAGAGATCTAGAACGAATAATCTAGGATCTCATAAATATCATGCATATGAGAAAAAAGTATCCAAGAGGAAATACATGCTTATCCCCTCTCCCGATTATGCAAATAAGGTTTGTTATAACTGAAATGGAATTGGCCATAGAGAGTTTGAATGTAGGAAGAAGAACTTACAATCATATGGTGGCCAGTATTGCAACTATGCTCTGCATAGAAGTAGATACAGAGCATACAAAAACTAAAGAGCTGCATGGAACCAAAGGATAAATGTCCCTACAAGATCAAAAGGTCCACTGGTTTCGATTGCAAGTCACAACAACATGACTAGAAGAGGATGGTAAAACTGGTATGTTAGAATATTTCCCAATCATGAGGTTGGGATGGATGATGTGTGCTAATATAGAACTACTTCTGGTTGTGATGCAAAATCTAGAAATACAAGAACCTATCAGCAGAAGAAGGAAAGACCTGCTCCTAAGACTAAAAATGGGAAGAAAGATGTGACCAAGCAAGCATGGAGGAAGAAGCATGGAGATGATACCATGACCTAGGAATGTGTATTCAATGCATAGGTAATATCCCCTAATGCCTAAAGGAGATGCATGACCTCAGGGGGAGTAACATATCATTTAGATCATTCACCCCCTTAGTGAAGATGGACACTTGGAAGAAGAAGATGTTGTCAGTATGAAGGATGGAAATGAGAAGTTAAGTGCATGTAGAGGTTGCCTTGGCTACACACCTATAGATCAGAGTGGGTCACTACTACATGTGTCAATAGATGGAGATTAACAGTTGGACTCAAATGCAAAGTGACACAAAATGTCAAGAGTTACAGGAAGGTTATTTGGTAGTGATGATGGATCGGTATAGGAAACTGACATGTGTAGGATGTTACTAGTATGATGCTAACGGGTACTTGGAGGTTATGTAAGACAATGAGGTTGGAGATCATTGCATTAGGGCCAGTAACATGGAATAAGGAAGTTAGGTCTTAGGTGGTGTTGATGAACACCAAAATGACATATGTTGGCCTGGTTGTTGATCATGCAGGCATGCATGTTTTTGGGCTAACCAGTTTGATTTATCGCATGATGATGACATTGTATATCATTGTGTACATCCAAGATCACATCATAGGTTGTGGTGGATATGATGGAGATGAAATATTACAAGATGATTGCATGTGCACTACTCAATTGGTATGTGGAGTTGATTGAATAGATCTAACAGACAAATGAGGACCTAAGATGTATAACTCAGGGGGAGTTCAAATATTTTTGAAGCAGAGCGGGCATGCTTGAACTTGTAAGTGTATTGACTTCCTAAACTACAGATGATGGAAATTGTTGTAGGAATATCTAGAAGAATTTCATGGTTAAGGGTATCTACATTTCACTTATTTGGTTGTATTCATAGTACAATCACACTTGATTCTTATGAAATTTGGGATCAAACTAGAGGTGATGCAGTCTAACCGACAAGTAAGTTGTCTTCATTGACACACACTTCTGCAAATTGAGTGCTTTAACAAATAGTATCATATTTGCATACGCAATTGGTGTTAGTTGGGTGTTGAGTTCTCCATCTCAAGTGCTTCTCCTTGAGAAGATGTAACAAGTGGTATCAAAAGAGCAGATACATCCAATAAATATAAAGGGGGAGAAAGACTTCTGTCAATGCCTGGTAAATACAAGGAGATGAGAGACCCTAACAATGCCCTTTTCCAGTATTGTCAAAGGGGGAGAAATATTTTGTAGTATATCACATACTACATGTGTGAGAATCCATGGATTACACAAAGGGGAATATTAGGATCACACATAGGAGGAGAGAGATTATGTAGTATGACAGATACTACATGTGTTTACCTCAATGCTAAAGGGGGAGATTGTTGGCATTGTGTTGTCATTGATGTCAACCGGTATAGAAGGATAACTGATAAGGAGAGTATGTCAACTGGTAAGTGATGAGTTGACATGGAGAAGACAAATCAACCATGTGAGTGGTTGTCAACCAATAAGCTTATAAGTAGGATGAGCGAAGTGCTTGAGCTATTGTTTGT
The DNA here is from genome assembly GCF_030272615.1 of Cryptomeria japonica. Classification (NCBI taxonomy): domain Eukaryota; kingdom Viridiplantae; phylum Streptophyta; class Pinopsida; order Cupressales; family Cupressaceae; genus Cryptomeria; species Cryptomeria japonica. The sequence continues at coordinate 607,208,779 of NC_081408.1, read as the reverse complement.
GATGAAGAGGCAGAATGTTACCTACATCATGTCAACACAAGAGGAGAAGAATGTAAAAGTCACCGGTATGCTGTGAGGATGCAAAAAAGGACTCCCACCGGATGAAGATCACCATGTGAAGAGATGACTAACAATAAATGTACTCACACTAGATCACGTGCCCATTGGAAGGTATGCTGCACAAACAAGGAAACCACATGAGTGCATTACAAGATGCAGATGATAAGGATTCATTACCACTGGTAAGTGGAGCTTATCTCCTATTATGCATAAGTGTGCATCATAGTTCTGTAAGATAAGGAAGAAGAAGAAGAAGGAAGGTGATTGAAGGATCACATCGGATCTACCAATGAAACAAAAGATGCCTCAGGTGCATATAATCAAAGAAGCCCACCGGATCAGAAAGGGTTGGCATATTGTGCCACCAGAATAGATGAAGAGTTATGGGTTTCACACCTTGACAAAGTGGCTGAGATGATGTCCGGTCTTATGATGAAGAAGGAAAAGTTGAGAAGATATAGATAGAGAGTGCAATAGGCATGTAGATGCCTCAGATGGAAATAACTAAAGGTTAATGACATGGTGTCATCAAGGTGCCCACCGATAAGTATGAGAACTAGTAAGAGAGAAAAGAAGCTAAGTGATGAGCTCTTACCTAATGAGAATGTGCATTCTATGGATAGGCATGTCTGGCGACCACTTAAGTTATTCTATTGGTAGTTCAGCAAAGTGCAGACATGATGGTTAACCGATAAAGTGTGAGATACTGGCAGCATTAGACAACCGACAGAAAAGAATGACTGGATGTGTGTTGATTGTCAGTGACTGAGTCTAGGCAACACAAAGATCTTTATTGAGGTAGATATTGACATGGAGGCCATGTGGAGTTAAAGTGGAAAGCTTGTAGAGGTTGGTAAAGTGTCATGTAGGGATAGGTGTTTTAACAGTTGTGTGTTTAATATGGAGGGCATGATTTGTGGATTAGATCAGAGGAGTGTGGCTCAAGGAAGAATGAACGACATAGAAAGATCAAGGAGTTCTTGGCACCTAAATCAAAGCAAGGAAATTAGATTTTAGGAGGACCTTGAGAAGGAAACAACTAGGTCATGAATGTGTCGATAGATTTCAAGGCCGAAAAACATGCTACAAATGGCTAAAGAGAGAAGACGTGTTTCACAAGGTAGACAGATGGGAGATGCTCATTGATTGAGTGTTTAACATATATCAAGGACATGATATTAGATTGGATTTGATATGTCATGATGATCAAAGATCATATCAGATGAAGATTAAGTGCATGAAGAAGACTCTAATCGTGCCAAGTTAAAACTCACGTCTTGGTAGGAAAATTTGGATATATGTATGTGAGCCAAAGATATTGAGAGTGTTGTTGAATGAGAGAGTGTTGTTGCATGTGAGAAGAAATCAGTCAAGTAATAAATTATTATTAGAAGAGAGACTAAGTGTGATAGAGACTAGGGTTAAATAGTTCAACCAGCAATAGTGAGGTAACTAGTGGTGACCAAACTGGTAGTGAAGAGTTGCAAAAAAGTGCAGAGTATGCAAGCAAAGAATCAACAGAAGATAGTATCAGTGCAGGATAGTAGAATAGTAGAGAGAAGAGAGAACTAGCAGAGAGAATCGGTAGAGAAGGAAAAGAAGATGAACTGATAAGGTTGCAGTAGTGAGAGATGAGGTAGAGAACTAACAATGAACAAGATAAGAGACCCAACAGAGAGATTTGTAGAAGTGTTACAAAATCCATTTGTAACAAGGTTATTAATTTGTAAATGATTATGTTTTGTATTCACTGAGTTGTATCTTAGTGCAAGGGTTGTATCTCCCTGGGTTGGTGCCCTAAATCAGGGGTTGGTGCCCTAAAATTAGGGGTTGGTTCTCCTTGGGTTGGTTTGCTAAACATTGTAGTTAGATATTCATTATGTGGTTGGATTGGAGCAGTAGTCTCCAATAGAAATTCTCACTAAGGTTTTTCCCATCTTGGTTTTTCCTCTTACATGCTGGTGTTATGTGATGTCTCCTTTGTGTGTGATTGCATTTGTGTTGGTCTCCCCTCTAACCAATAAGTTTGTATTGAATTAGATCCCATAACTAGTATACATGCATAGGATAGTTAGAGGAAAAGACTGAGAACCACTGATTCACCCCCCTCTCAGTGGTGCATTGTGTCTAACAAAGAAAGGTCAACCCAACAAAGTATCTAATGCATTGAGTAGGAGAGGAGGATAGTTTTAGAAGTATGTATGATATTGGTGCAGATTTTAGTGATTCTTTTAATGTATGCCAGCAATTTCAAGGTTCGTTTCATAAATACTATGAGGAATTTGTGATACAAGGTAGGTTACTCTTCAAGGGGGGCCAGTTGTGTGTGCATAAATGCTTAATGAGAGAGAATTTGGTGAAGGAAAATCATTGTGGTACTTTAGGGGGACATTTTGGTTGTGATAAAACTTTAGAACAAGTCAAGAGGTTTTACTATTGGCCAGAGATTCACTTGGATGTGAAAATTTTTGTTAATAGTTGTATGATATGCCAAAGGGCTAAGGGCTCAAGTTCCAATGTCATTTTTTATCAACCTTTACCCATACCATGCAAACCATGGGAGTCAATAAGTATGGATTTTTTGTTGGGACTACCAAGGACTTCAAGGGGGTTTGATAGTGGTTATGTAGTAGTAGAAATATTTAGTAAGATGACACATTTCATTGCATGTAAGACAACTAATGATGTCTCTCATACTGCACATTTGATCTTTAGAGAGATTGTCAAAATTCATGGTTTGCCATTGTCTATAGTATCAGACAGAGATCCCAAGTTCATTGGTCATTTTTTTAGAACCTTGTGGAGAAAGCTAGGGACTAATTTAACCTTCAATTCTACCTACCATCCTTAAACAGATGGGAAAACTAAGGTTGTGAACATATCTTTGGGAAATTTATTGAGATGTTTGACAAAAGAACATAAGGAAGCTTGGGATTTGAACTTGTCACACGCTGAATATGCCTACAATAACTCAGTCAACCATAGTATTGGTAAAATTCTATTTGGGGTTGTTTATGGAATGCATCCAAGGGGAGTCTATGAGTTAAGAGACATAAGTGGATTGAACAAAAGAAGTGCACATGCTGAACATTTTGTTGTAACCATGAAAGATATCCATGAGAAGATCAAAGAGACTTTAAAGAATGATGAAAAAATTGGCCCTTGTAGGATTGTACACAAGTTTGGTCATAATCCATATGAGATAGAGCCCCCACAAGGGGTTGCCATCTCACCAATTTTTAATGTGGTTGATATGTACCCTTTTAGGGGAATTGTTGTTGTAGGGCAGGAAGCAGATGAACATGTTATTGCAGGTTAGGATGATTATGTGGATTGTATTAAAGATCTTCCACCTAACCAACTGATTCAGCTTGAAGCTATCCTAGATTCCAAAGTGGTGAAGGGAACAAGAAGGAAGGAGTATAAAGAGTACCTTGTCAAATGGCTTGGTTTGACAAATGAGGATGCAACCTGATGTGAGAAGAAAACATTAACTAGCATGGAGTCAAAGTTGAAGACCTCATTTCATTAGGAGGATGAAATCATTTCCTCTCTAGGTGTATGGTGCAGGAGCACCAACTTGACATCATTTTAGTTTAAGTGTGACTTAGGAGTTTTAGGGGTTTTAATTTATTTGTTTTTCTTTGAATAAAGGTCCATGGTGAATGTTTTGTATTTCCTCAATTATGTTTCTTGTAGGGTTGGTTTTGTGTCAATGATAATAAAATGGGAAAGAATATTTAAACGATGCTAACTAGAACACAAACAGTTATGGTATGACTATTGGTATCCATATTACTGATGTTTTATATGCCTCAAAAGATATGAAGTCAGAGTTGTTGGAGGTTACACTCCTATTGAAATATTGAAGGGAGAACGAATAGAAATTGTTCATTTTCTACTGCTAAAATTATTTCTTTCTATATTCTTCTCTTTGGTTTTGCACAACCTATATGGTTTGTTTCTTATCTAAATTTGAGGCTGGTTAATTGAGTCATGGATTAGTGTTCTTTTGAGTCTACAGAAGTTTGGGTGGTAAGGAAGATAGAATCTCCTGTCATTTATGCAACAGAAAGTATTTGAACCTATGTGGTCTATGAGGTTGAGAGTCTAAGATGTAAATGATTACCATTCCACCTTACTATAAATTACTACCAAGTGGAATGGGTCATGTTAGGGTTAATTTCATGGTAGAATTAGGTTCTGTAGTAGAGGATGGAGAGGGGATTGACTCTCTTCAAAGATAGACCTAGCATCCTCATGTGCTAGGTTAGGAAAATTTCTGTTTCTATGAGAAGGATAGGTTCTTGGTGATTGAATGATAGTTTCCAGCCTTGTTGCATCAGTTTTCTAACTACATTTGGTGTAAACTATATGGTGGGTACAAAACCCTTTCTATAGTCATCATCCTAGATAGTTTCTCCCTAGTTTCTACCCATGTTGGAGAAATAGGTCCAAATCCAATTGCAATAGAGAAATATACCTTTTGAAACTACCATAGACCCAAATGTACAATTTTAGCCAATGTTGCCATGAGCCATTTGCCCAAGGTGTCCCATTCCTAGCATCAAGGCACCTTGGTTCCCCTAGTTCCCTCAAAATCTGCTCAAATTTCATTGGTGATCATAACATGTCTTGAAGGATTTAGATCTAGATTCTCAATCAATTTCTCACTCTCAAGAACCGATCGCCTTGGGTTCTCCAATCTCTCTAGAAACAACATAGATTGGAATCATTAGTGTAGTATCATATTCTTGTTTTGTTCCCCGATTTGATTTTTAGTTTGCAAAAAACTATTATAGTCATTTTTAGATTTAAGTTTACAACCCTAGTCATTTGCATCATTTCAATTATCATCTCCAAGAATTAAAGAAATAGAAATATGAAGAGCATAAATATTTAATCGACTCTCTTAGATAAGAGGTTAGTCAATCATATTTATCTCTTGGATGTTTCATATTACAATGTGATTGGAAAAGGAGATTTTCTCAACCTAGTTGACCTATCTTATTTTGCACCATCACATATTGGTGAACTTGACTCTTAGCATATTACTTATGATTTATTTGTTTTGTATGAACTTAGTTAAATTATATTGCATTTGTATGTTTACCTTATTTTTCAAAAAAAATAAAAAAATGTTTTCTTTCATTTATTGTTAGGTCATTTTATGCTTTGTTTTATTAGATTAGTAAATGATGCAGGAGCATCCCGATCATTGAGATCTTGCATCAACCAAAAATACATTTGCTTTTTAGTTTGTTCTTGTTCTATGTTGCAGTTTATGTGTTACTTTTGGAATTCTCTAGTAGTTGTTCATATTCCATTCCATATCAGATTTTTAGCTTCTAGATGTGTTCTTATTCCCTATTCTATATTTCTAGTTCATTTGGACTCTTTTCTGATAGATTTTTTCTTTCAGATTGTCTTTTTCTTGGTTCTAGAGGAGTTTTGAGCTTAACGACTAGTTGGAGATTTCTTCTCTTGCAAAGCGATCTCTTGACTGGCTGATCTAATTGGCACCATACACGATGTTCCTAGGCCCTTGGCTGACTTTATTTGGTGGTCCACACTTTGTTATTGTCTTTTGCAGAGGTAATCTTCAAGCTTTGGATTTGACCTATCTTGCACGTTTCATTTTCCTATCATTGGAGAATGCAATGTTTTTTGGCTGACCCTAATGTGTTCCAGATACTATTTATACTATTGTAATTGATCCCTAGTGGAGCAAAAAAATATCATATGAGAAATATTTCATATTATTTAGTTTGGATAACTCTTGGAGGTCCAGATAGATTGAAATCTGGAATGTAAGTTGTTCCAGGCTTGTAAGCCTACATGTATACCGGATGTTGTCAAATAGTTTATGATGAATCTATGATGTTACGGGTGTTTGACTAAATATTTTCTTCATGTGTTGTTGTTACTTCTATTGTGTTACTCTTCATGAATGATCTGGATTGTTCTCTTTGAGGACCCTCTAGATTATGGCTGCACCAAGTGGTATCAGAGCTGGTCGCAAACCTTGAGGTATTCCTTTGAGTGAATAGATCGTTGATTTTAGGCAGGCTGCAAGTGTGTTCAATAGATCACTGATTTGAGGCAGTTGCATTAAAGCAAAGGAGGAGATGTCACCAAGAAGGATGAACCCTCGAAGGGTAGAATAGATTATGGAGGATTTCAAAAATGAGATGAAGAATGAGATTCAAAATGTGTTAGTTGGCTTGTGGAATCTAGAATCAAAGGATGAGTATGAATAGGTTGGAGAGGAACTGGAGGTTGAATAGGTCAAAGGACCAAACGATAAAAGATATGAAAGATTCCTTAGAGTGGTGGCACAAGTGAGTAAAGCTCATAAGGTGGAGGTTTCTAACTTTTCAAGTACATTGTATCCGAAAGGCCTAATAGACTGAATCAGAGAATTGGAGGACTACTTTGAGTTTGAGGATATGGGAGATCCATAGAGGGTTAGGTTAGCATAAACTAAATTGAAAGGGCATGATGCTTTAAGGTAGAAAGAATTGTAGAGAGATAGAGTGGAGAATGGTGAGACAAAAATCACCCGGTGTAGACATATGGTTGCAAGATTGAAGGATAAATTCATTCTGGGAGACTATGAGTAGGAATTATTTAAGTTGTATAACTTGAAGTAGAGGAACATGAGTGTGAAAGAGTATACTAAGTAATTCTACAAGGTGATGATCAGATCTAGACATAGAGAGATGGATAGAGAGAAGGTGGATAGATACATAAATGGACTTGGATTTAATATTCAAGATGAGATAGTATGATAAATATTTCTATAGTTGAGGAGACTTACCAATATGATTTGAAGGCTAAAGATAAAGTGAAAAGAAGATAGAAGAATAACCCTAGGGGAATATAGAGATATACAATGAATAGAGGGTAGATGAGTGGTAGTATGGAGAAGCAGACTACTGAAAATGAATCAAGATCTAAATGGAGTAAAGAACAAGATCAAAAAGACACAAAGAAAAGGAAATGACAGTAGCAACAAGGAATTCTTGGGTAAATTTTTCAAGTGTGGAGAAACTAGACATAGATCTTATGAGAGTTCTCAGGGAAATAGTAAGAAAGGAATGGCAAGGAATTTCATGGTGCTTGAGGAACCAAATACTAGAGATGCAAATGAGAGCATTATATCACCAAGATAGGGAGAATCCCTTATTTTTAGAAGAGTCTTGGTCAAGCAGAGAAAAGAAGAAACCAAACCTAAACAAAGGAAGTATCTTTTCCACACTGTATACAAATCAGGAGGTAAGTGTTGTAAGGTTATTATGGATACTGGAAGTACTGAAAAATTTGGTGTTAGAAGAGATGGTAGAGAAGATTGGTTTGAAGAGGCTTGAGCATCCTTGTCCTTAAAAAGTGAGTTGGTTGAAAGATGATCATGTGATAGAGGTGAGAGAGAAGTGCTTGGTAAATTTTAATATTAGACCTTTCAAAGATGAAGTCTTGTGTGATGTTTTTGTTAGACAACTCAGATAACCAGAGGACAACTGAGAGGGGAGGGGTGAATCAGTTTTCAGTAGATTATAGAAATTTAAGCCTTAAAACCTTATTATCAGAATACATAAACCAAATACCAAAACAACGGATATAATAGTTAAGAACAAATATAAACCACAAAACATTTACCAACCATCCACAAAAGATAACACCAATATTTGTACATGGAAAACTGAGTAAAGGGAAAAACCACGGTGGGAAGCCTACCTAGAGTTAGATGATACTTTTTTAGTAAGTATGTGATTACAATAAAAGGGGCTTGTACATGCAGAAAGGCCAACAGCCTAGAGCGCATTGCTCATCACAAAAGGAGCCTCGTTGACTACAAAATAAATCTATACTACAATCCAGAAGAAGAATGAACTGTAAGAATAACATCTCCTATACCTGAGTACAATTTTGGTTAAGCTCAGTACCAAAGGTCTTTAACCTCTTTTACCAACCTAATTCAATCACCTATGATTGACCAAATCCTCTACATATGATTACAACTTTATTTGCACACAGATAATCCTATAGCCTAAAAACCCACAAAATTCCCCATGATCTACAAAAAGATATTACACAATATTTGTACCAACCTGGGACCTAAACAGTTAGATTGACCACCTAAAAGATAATGCAATAAATTCATAACTTAAACTCATAATCTAATGATCAACCAAGTCAGCCTGAGACCGAAACAACATAATCCAATCAATAAACCCAACCGGTAACGCATCAGGATCATCCACCAACACATTAAATAAACTGGTCCAAAACCTAGCTAAATAAAATAGCATTAGGTCCAAACCCAAATCCAACACCACTGATCAACAAGAACACAAACAAGATAACCAACAATATCCTAAAAGCCATCTAGAAGTTGCACCAACACCACTTATCACATGCATCAAAAGGTCTTCAATAAAGCTTAGTCAACATAACCCTTACCGGTGACCAAAAGGATTACTAGAACAAATCATAGCTCCTAATTCATCAAATCCAAAACCAAATTATTGTGATACCCATTTGAATAGCATGAATGATAGATATAAACCAAATCCACAAGCCAAAGTGTACCGAAGCATACTGAATCCAACCACTCTACTGGAACCTACCGGAAACTAATAAACAACCAAAACAATTGGTATTTCCATCACTAACAAAACATCAATGTAACACATAATTAATTCCTCTAATTGCCAACAATCTCCCCCTTTTCCATTGATAGCAACACTAGATGTGAAAAACATCAAAGTGCCAAGAAGTGCCAAAGAAGTCTCCCCCAAAGGAAGACAATAAAAAACCTCCCAAAAGATGATATAACAATTAAGTTAATAAAATCCCCCTATGAATGATATCTCTATTAAGCTCTGATCTCTCCCCTTGACTGATATTCTATTAAGCTTTGTTTTTCACATATATCTCTCCCCCTTTGACATCAATGCCATAAATCAGACATGAACATCAAAGTAAAATCATAAATCCACTAAACCACACAACTAAATACTCCCCCTGAGTAGTAGCACCAACACATTAATCCATAATGAATAGTAGCTCAGTAAGTGCATGTCGGATTGATGCCAATCAACATCATTCAGGTCTCTACTGGAGGGGTAGTGGTGCAAGAGCACCTAGTTTTGAGTCTAATTTCTTCATTTTGGTGTGTTTTTTCATAGGTTGGTTTGGAATGGTGAATAAGAGACTTCTCTTAGGTCTTAATATGTTTTTGTAATGTTTTGGTAGGTTGAATTTCCTTAGGACAATGCATTTGCTCAATTTTGGCTTGAAAGCCCTTGTAAGCCTAAAATGACAAAATCTTGCATTTTGATGAAAAATGCCTTGAATAGCCTTGTTTGGAATTGGGACATATCAATGTAATGGTTTTTAGTCATCTTATATGGTTTGGAGGAGATAATTAAGCATGTTAGGCAAAAATGCACTTTTTGGCAAAAGTTGTCAAAGTTGCTTGACAACTTTTTGCAACGTTGAGCAACTTTTTGCATTTTTGAGAAAAAGGTTGGTTAGGGAGCTAATGGATAGTTATTCAGGACACAAATGCAATATAAAATCCTTGAGAATGAATGTAACAAGGTTTTTCACTTCTTGGAGTAGATTGGAATATATTTTGAGACCATTTTTTTTAAGTTTTTACATTGCAATTGTCAAGAATTAGAGCAACAATCTGTCCTTAATAGATTGATTGAATTTTTGTACCTTTATTGTTGTTTCATACATGTTCTTGTAGTCCTTAGGAAACAATTTGATTAGTTTATTTTTAGGTTTGAATTGGGTTTTCAATTTTGTAAGGTCTCGGCCTGAGTAAGGTTTTGAGAGGCTCAGACATGGTTCCAACTTGAAGTCCTTTGAGTTCTTCTCAATAACCATTGGGAATTGAGCCATGGAACCTTTGTAAATTTAATATAACTTTTATTTTCCTTTGGAGGTCATTTAAAGGCCAATGAACATCATTTCCTAGGCGAGCTCAGTCATAGACCAGTTAGGAAATGAATGAGATTATGCAAGTGTTTGTAGGAATGAGTAGGGTTGGAGTTGTAGAGTGTTTGGTATGAACAAGTGATATGTGGCAGAAAATATGTATTAATTTGGAGGTGTGGCAGATCAAGGAAGACACCTAACCCTTGGAAAAAGACCAAAACAAGCCCAAAACCACATAAAAGAAGCATTTCTTGGGTTCCATACCTATATGATCAAACTGAGATTCCTAAATTTAGAAGTTGGAAATTACTTCCAAAAGGGTATCCTAATCATCAAAGATTTTGTGTGGGTCTTTGAAAAAATTGGGAGAAAATCCACAAAAACCAGTTAGGTAGGGCTAATTGGGGCTCTAGGGCTAATAGGCCTAGGAAATAGGAAAAGGAAGGAGTGATGGGGAAAAGAATGAAACCCTAACTCAAAACCAATTGATTGAACTTGAAAAAAATCCCAAATACCTACTACAACCTCTACAAGAACTTGTTAGGATTTTTAGAGTGTAAGGTTGGATTTACCCTAGTGAATCTCAACCATGCTTGAGCAATAAGTGAGCACACCTGGATTGGGAGCACTCCTAGAGAGATTAGGTGTATAAATTTATTAGAAGACAATATGAACAATGCATAAATCCCACTAGGATAACATCTAAATGCCCTTAAACAAGGAATTATCTCTCTTTTAGCAACCTCCCTATCAGGTAGAAACCCCCGATCTATCTCTAAAGTACTCAAATGATTCCTTAGGCAAAGGTTTAGTGAAGATATATGCAATTTTCTCTATATTGTTCACATAAACTAGTCTAAATTCATTTGCTTCCACCTTTTCCTTCAAAAATTTATACTTGATATATATGTCCTTTGTCTTGGAATGAAATACCAGATTATTTGATATATCAATAGAAGCAGAGTTATCACAGTGAATAACTACTAGTTCATTACAATCCACCCTTATATCTTTCAACATTTGATTCATCCATAGAACTGTGTAGAGTTAGTAGCAGAAATAATATACTCAGCTTCAATAGTAGACAAAGATATACATGATTGCTTCTTGTTGATCCATGAAACAAGTTTCTTTCCAAGAAAGAAAGCTCCACCATATGTTCTCTTTCAGTCATCAACATCTCCAACCCAATCAACATCTATATATGCACATAGTGTAAATTCATTATTTTTAGGATACCACAAACCAGGTTCAGTTGTTCCCTGCAAATACCTCAAAATCCTTTTCACCGCACTCATGATTCTCTCTAGAATCACTCTAATATCTTGATATAATGCAAACTACATTCATTATATCTGGTCTAGTCTGATTTAGATATAACAAACCTCCAATCATAAACTTGTACCTTGTAGGATTTACTGGTGCTGATGCATCTTTCTTAGTCAACTTCTCACTTATAACCACAGGTGTACCAACCAGTTTAGAATCTCCCATACCAAATTTCTTCAACAACTCTCTAGCATACTTAGTTTGATAGATGAAAATACATTTATGAGTCTGAGTAATTTGAAAACCTAAGAAAAAATTCATTTCCCCAATCATAGACATCTCAAATTCATTCTTCATGTTTTTAGAGAATTCCATACATAACTTATCCTCACCTCCAAAAACGATATCATCAAAAAAGACTTCAACAATCAATATCTCATCATAATGATGTTATGGTATAAATTACTATTAGTATTACCTTTAGTGAAACCAAGCTTCAAAAGATATTTATCCAATCTTGCATACTAAGCTCTAGGGGCTTGTTTCAATCCATATAAAGCTTTCCTTAACCCACAAACCATGTTTTTGTCATCTGAAAGTGAAAATCCATCAGGTCTCTCAATGTAAAGTTCCTCTTCAAGATCTCCATTCAGAAATACAGATTTAACATCCATCTAATAAACCTTGTAGTTCTTATGGGTATCATAAGTAAGACATAATCTCACAGCTTTAATCCTAGCTACTGGAGCAAAATTTTCATCATAATCAATTCCTTCCTTATGAGAATATCCTTTACAAACCAATTTAGCTTTATTCCTTACAACTTGTCCATCTTCATTCAATTTGTTCCTAAAAACCCATTTAGTTCTAATAACATTCTTATTTTTAGGTCAAGGAACTAAAGTCCATGTGTTATTCTTTTTTATCTGATCCAATTCCTCTTCCATAACTTTCATCCAACTTTCATCTTTACATTCTTCAATTACTGATGTCGATTCAATTTGAGAAATTAAACATACCTCATTAGCTAGCAACCTTCTTCTTGTCATCACTCCTTTGATCTTATCTCCAATGATCTAATCTTCTGAATGATTCAGCCTTACATTCCAAGGAGTCTTTTGACTTTTTGTTCCTCTCCTATGATCTTTAGTTACTGTTGAATTTTTTGATACTACCAAAGTAATTAGTTCAAAATTTTGTTCCGGTGTAGGTGTTATTGGTTCAGTTATGATCATCTCCACTATCAGTTCTCTCTCATAAGTTTTGTTTAGATTTATATTTTTCTCATGCACCTTGACATTAGTTCTCTCCACAGTTCTCTTTAATCTTTTTCTATAACATCTATATACCTTGCTTTCATTAGAATAACCAAGAAATATCCCTTAATCACATCTAGGATCAAACTTTCCAATGGAATCATCTCATTTGATATAGTATTTTCTACCAAATATTTTGAAATACTTAACTGTAGGTGTATGAAAAACCATAACTCATAAGGTATCTTATCAGTGTCTTCCTTGATATGAACTCTATTTAATGTGTATATCATTGTGCTCATAGCTTCTCCCTAGTAGATATGAGGCAGATTAGCTTCCATCATCATAGTTCTAGCCCCATCCAAGATAGTTATGTTCTTACTTTCCACAACTCCATTTTGCTGAGGTGTTTAGGGTGCAGATAATTGTCTCCTTATCCCATTCCTTTCACAATAGCTATTAAATTCATTGGATGTGAATTCTCCATCCTGATTAGACCTTAAAAATTTCATCTTCAATCTTGTCTCTGTATCAACTTTAGCTTTAAGATTTTAAAATTTTCAAATGCTTCAGATTTCTTCCTTAGAAAAGTAAGCTAGATCATAGTAGAATAGTCATCAATGATTAGCATAAAATATCTATCACCCTAAAACTTTTGACTCTAGAAAGACCAAACAAATCAGTATGAATAAGATCAAGAACATCATTATATTTGTCTTGTATACTCGTAAAATAAGTTCTGACTTGCTTTTCCATTTGACATTCCTTACATATTGGATTATAGGGATTCACAATCTTAGGTATATCTCTAACTGCCTTAGTAGAACTGATCTTTACAATGCAATCAAAATTTACATGACATGACCTCTTATGCCATAACCAACTATCATCAATTTGTGCAATCAAACGTGTCTTCTCACCAGATTTCAAATGAAAGATGTTACCTTTAGTTTGAGTACTAGTTGCAATCTCCAATCCAGATTTGTTGATAATCTTGCATTTTCAATCCTTGAACTGTAACTCAAATCCCTTATCCACCAATTGTCCTATACTCAAAAGATTGTTTCTTAAACCTTCAATATAATAAACATTATTAGTAAAATGCTTACCATCCAATGATATAGTTCCTCTTCCCTTGATTATGCATGCTTTGTCATCTCCAAATCTTACCAAACCACCATCAAATTCTTCAAAGATAGAAACTTCCTTTTATTGGCATTATGGATGCAATGATTATGTGTTGCATTGATTTTTTGTCATTGATTTCAATACTAACTATTATGGTTGGTTACCGGTAGACAGGTTATCTAGTGTTACCAGCAAAAGAGACTATCTGTTGGACACTTCTGACATGTTTGGATCTATGGAATATCTTTGGTTACATGTATTACGCACTTCATGAGCGTGTCATGGTCAGATGGTATGGACTTGGTAATCAAATGCTATCATACACTCTAGTAAACCCTTACCGGCACTCATTTATGGCTTTACCGACAGAGATTTCACTAAGGAATCTTGACAAGATGCATAATTGGTGTTGGTGTAGCTTCTTGATGGATTTCAGGATGTTGAAGAAGTTCTTTGATCGTGCTTCAACTACTTGAAGACATTGCTTTGGCATGGTGGACCCCAAATAGGTCTAGTACCTATCTAGGTTATAGACAAAGCTATCATGATAACGTGTTCTCTACACATTACTGAGATGTTTTATGAATTAGTCAAGTTGTTTTGGTTGTGAGCCGACATGGCATATCATTGTAAATAAATTTATGTATTGATCTTATTGTAATATATTTTAGGTGTCCGGCCTAATTGGTTTAGGCTTAGGTTTTGTATAAATAAGAGGTAGAAACTCTTTGTAGAGCATCATGGTTATTGGAAAGGTCATGGTCAAGGAATGTAATGTGGGAATATTGTAATATCATTCAGGTAGAGGATTTGATTGATCATAGGTGATCGAATTGGGATTAAGGAAGAGGATTTAGTCCTCTGGTATTGAGCTTAACTGGGACTGTAAATAGGCATGGTAGATGCTATCTCTAGCAGTTCACTCTATTGGATTGTTGTCCTTTTATCTTGAGTAGGTTGTAGCCTATTTGTAGTCAGTGAGACTCTTTTTGTAATGAGAAGTACGCTCTAGGCAGTGTGCCTTCCTACATGTGTAGGCCCCTCATTGTAACACATACATTTTGCAGAAGTATCATCTAACTGTGGGTAGGTTTCCCACTATGTTTTTTCCCTTTCCATTTTTTCCATGTACAAATCATGGTGTTATGTGGTATGGATGCTTTGCATTGATTATCTGTTTATTTGTTAAGTTGCATTATTTATCGGTATCTATTTTTTCTCTACCAGTACTTTATCAGCTTAAAAGTTATTGAGTGGATTAAATGTTATAATTTTTTAACAATTGATTCACCCCTACCCCTCTCACTTGTTCACTAGTTATACTAACAATTGGTATGAGAGCTTTGGCCCTCTTTTGCAGAAGCTTAACTGCTTGAGGTAGATCCTATGGCAGCCAACACTTCTAATCCATCGGCAACTATTTTCAAAAGAGAAATCCCTAAGCTTGATGGAACAAATTATGGAATATGGAAGATCAGGATGGAGACTCATCTTAGATGTCTTGGCAAGGATATTTTGGAGATCACTAAGAAAGGATATAAACCTTATGATCCGACATTTGGCAATCCTGCTCCTACAGACTTGGATAAGAATATTGAAAATGATTATAGAGCTAGAGAAGCTCTCTTGTGTGCAATTGTTGATCAACAGAGTATTGGATTAACTGATAAATCATAGGAAAAGGTTATGTGGGAGAAATTGTAAACTCTGAATGAAGGTGACCCTATAGTAAAAATTGCTAAACTTGATGGTTACCAAGTAAGATATGAGAACTTGAAGATGGAATATAATGAAAGAATTGTTATGTTTATGGAAAGAGTAAATGAGATTGTTATAGGAATTCAATGTTGTGGAGGATCTTTGAGTGAAGATGAAATAGTTTCCAAAGTCTTGCAAGACCTTCCACTAGATTACAAGATGAAGGCAATTGCAATTAATGAGTTGAGAACAATGGAAAACTCTTCAGTTAAGAGAGACATTCTGATTGGGAAATTATCTTCTTTTGAGCTTGAAGAATTTGGATCTTCTAGAGCTATAAAGTCTGAACCTTCTTTTCATGCATCATCGTCATCAACTACTAGAAAAACTAGCTGGAAAGTCCTATATGCAAAATGATTGGAAGACATGAGGAAAGAAGATGAATAATTTGAGAAACTTGAACCCTTATTTGCTAGAAGAGTACCTAAAGGTTCAACAAGAAGCAAGTATGAAGGAAAAGCACCTTATAAATGTTTTGCAAGTAATAAGATTGGTCATTTTGCATCTAGATGTCCTAAAAGGAATACAAGATTTGAAGAAAGAGTTAAGAAATCACTTAAGCCTAACCAGAATAGATATAGATTCAAGAAATATAAATAATGCTACATAGCGGATGAGGAAGGAGTAAGTGATGACTTTGGAGATGAACCGATAGAAGACTCTGCTAGTGGATCTGATAATGGAAAGGAATGGGTGTTCTATTCTGTAAAGCAAGATGAACCAAAACCAGCTATCAAAAATGAAGAAAAGGCCCTAGAGGCAAAAGTTGAAGATAAGGATGAATGGGTAATTGATAGTGGATGCTCACACCATATGACTAGAGATAAAAGAAAACTTCTATCACTGCAAGAATACAATGGCGATCAAGTCATATTTGGAGATGACAAAGCATGTATGATCAGAGGTATAGGTATTATTTGTTTGGATGGCAAGCATAACACTGATAATGTTTATTATATAGAAGGATTAATGAAAAATATTTTCAGTGTTGGTCAATTGGTAGACAAGGGTTTCCAACTTAAGTTTAAAGATAGAAAATGCAAAATCATTAACAAGACTAGTTTGGAGATTGCAATTGGTATTCAGACTAGAGGTAATATATTTCACTTGAACACTGGTAATAAGACATTTTTTATTGCTCATATTGGTGAGAGTTGGTTATGGCCTAACAAGTTGTGTCATGTTAATTTTGATTGTATTGTTAAGATCAGTTCAACTAAGGTAGTTAGAGATATACCTAGGATTATGAAGCCTCATAATCCGGTATGTAAAGAATGTTAATTGGGAAAACAAGTTAGAATTTATTTTAAGAGCATACATGATAAATCTAATGATGTACTTGATTTGATTCACACTAACTTATGTGGTCCAACAAGGACTGAAAGCTTTCAAGGTGATAGGTATTTCATGTTGATTGTTGATGACTATTCTAGGATGATGTAGGTGACTTTTCTTAGGGAGAAGTTTGAAGCCTTTGAGAAACTCAAGATCCTTAAAGAAAAGGTTGAAACGGAAACTGGATTGAAAATCAAATGTCTAAGATCAGATCATGGCGATGAGTTCACTCCTCATGAATTTAATAGTTACTGTGAGACAAATGGCATTAGGAGATAGTTATCTGCACCTAGAACTCATCAGCAGAATGGAGTAGTGGAAACATAGAACAAAACCATTTTGGATGTAGCAAGATCTATGATGATGGAATCCAAATTGTGCCATATCTACTGGATAGAAGCAGTGAGTACAACAATCTACATATTCAACAAAGTTTACATCAAAGGTGAAACTAGTAAGACCCCTTATGAATTATGGTTTGGACATACACCTACTATTAAATATTTCAAAATTTTTGGAAGTAAATGCTATATCAAAAGAGATGATTCTATTGGAAAGTTTGATCCTAGATGTGATGAAGGAATATTTCTTGGTTATTCAATCCAAAGAAAAGCATATAGATGTTATAACAAAATATTGCAGAAAATTGAGAGTGCTAATGTGAAAGTTGATGAGCAGTACAGAAATCAATCTATATCATATGACAAGGAACCAAGAGTGGAAATGATCATAACTAAACCGACAATGCCTCAACTAGTACAAGAATTTGAGACAGTTACACCAGCACAATCAGAAAATTCAACTATGACTGATGATCAGAGCAGTGAACTTGAAGTTAAGAAGACCAAAGTATGTAAGATTAAATAATTCTGAAGATCAAATTATTGGAGATAGGAATAAGGGAGTTATGAAAAGAAGAAGATTGGCAAATGATGAGGTATGTCTTATTTCTCAAGTTGAACCAACAACTATTATTGAATCTTGTAAGGATAAACATTGGTTAAAGGCTATGGAAGATTAATTAGATCAGATAGAGAAGAATGAAAATTGGACTTTAGTTCCCTGGCCTAAAAATAAGAATGTTATTGGAACTAAATAGTCTTTTAGGAATAAACTGAATGAGGATGGTCAAGTTGTAAGAAACAAGGCTAGATTGGTTTGTAAAGGATATTCTCAAATGGAAGGAATTGATTATGGTGAGACATTTGCACCTATAGCTAGAATTGAAGTTGTTAGACTATTTCTTGCCTTTGTAGCTTATAAGAAATATAAGGTTTATCAAATGGATGTTAAATGTGCATTTTTGAATGGTGAACTTGAGGAATAAGTATACATTGACCAACTTGATGGTTTTTTACTGACAGATGATAGAGATATGGTTTGGAGATGTAAGAAAGCTTTATATGGATTGAAATAGGCTCCTAGAGCTTGGTATGCAAGCTTGGATAAATATCTTTTGAAGCTTGGTTTTACTAAAGGCCATGTTGATAGTAATCTATATTATAAGATCATTGATGATTATATTATTATTATTTAAGTATTTGTTGATGATAATATTTTTGGAGGAGAAGATAAATTGTGCATGGAATTTGCTAACAATATGAAGGATGAATTTGAAATGTCCATGATTGGTGAGATGAGATTTTTCTTAGGTTTTCAAATTACTCAAACTGACAAAGGAATTTTTATCTATCAAACTAAGTATTTGAAGGAATTGTTAAAGAATTTTGGTATGGATAATTCAAAACCAATAAGTACTCCTATGGTGACAAGTGAGAAATTATCTATCAAGGATACTTCTACACTGATAAATCCAACAAGGTATAAGTCTATGATTGGTGATCTGTTATATTTGACTTAGACTAGATCGGATATTGTAAATGTAGTAAGTATTGTTTGAAGATATCAAAGTAATTCTAAAGAAAATCATGAATGTGCAGTAAAGAGGATATTCTAGTATTTGTAAGGAACAACAAAATATGCTTTATGGTATTCTAAAAATGATGATTTCACTTTATGTGCATATATTGATTCAGATTGGGTAAGAGATATTGATGATAGGAAGAGCACTTCTAGTGGAGATTTCTTTCTTGGAAAGAAACTGGTTTCATGGATCAGCAAAAAACAATCATGCATTTCTTTATTTACTGCAGAAGTTGAGTATGTTGCAGCAACAACTAATTGCACTCATGTCTTGTGGATGAAGCAAATGTTGAAGGATATCAGGGTAAATTGTAGTGAACTAGTAGCTATCTACTGTGATAACTCTGCAGCTATTGACATGTCTAAGAATCTAGTATTTCACTATAAGGCTAAGCATATATCAATAAAGTATAACTTTTTGAAGGACAAGGTACAAGAAAATGAAGTCAAATTGGTTTATGTGAACACTAAAGAATAGATTGCAGATATATTCACTAAACCATTGTCTAAAGAATAATTTGAGTATTTAAGAGACAGGTTAGGGATTTTTTCCCCTCTGATAGAGACTTGATTGATGTAGTTTGTCATCAGTCTGGCATGCATTATCAAATATATTATTCATTCTAGTACTGATGAGTGGTGCTACTACTCAGGGGGAGTAGTCATCTTTAAGATACAGAGGTTTATATTCTTGCTTTGATATTTTTGTCAGATTTCTAGCATTGATGTCAAAAGGGGAGAGATAGTGATGAGAAAAAAAAATTCAAAGATATCATTCACAAGGGGAGAATTACTAATATTACTGCTTGAAGACATTGCTTTGGGGCGGTGGACCCAAAATAGGTCTGGTACCTATCTAGGTTATGGACCGGTATCATGATAATGTGTTCTCTACACGTTATCGGGATGTTTTATGGATTGATTATTGTTGTTTTGGTCGTAATCCGACATGGAATATGATTATAAATGGATTTACGTATTGATCTTATTGTAATATTTTTTAGGTGGTTGACTTAATTGGTTTAGGCCTTAGGGTTTGTATAAATAAGAGGTAGAAACTCTTTGTAGAGTATGATGGTTATTGGAAAGGTCATGGTCAAGGAATTTAATGTGCAAATTTTGTAAACTCATTCAGGCATAGTATTTGGTCGATCATAGGTGATTGAATTGGGATTAAGGAAGAGGATTTAGTCCCCTGATATTGAGGTTAACTGGGACTATAATCAGGCATGGTAGATGCTATGTCTGGTAGTTCACTCTATTGGATTGTTGTCCATTTATCTTGAGTAGGTTGTAGCCTCTCTATAGTCAGTGAGACTCTTTTTGTAATGAGTAGTATGCTCTAGGCAGTGTGCCTTCCTAAATGTCCAGGCCCCTCATTGTAACACATACTTTTTGAAAAAGTATCATTTGATTGTGGGTAGTCTTCCGACTGTGGTTTTTCCCTTGCCGAGTTTTCCACATACAGATCATGGTGTTATGTGGTATGGTTTCTTTGCATTTATTATCTATTTATTTGTTAAGTTGCATTGTTTACTGGTATCTATTTCTGCTTTACCAATACTTAATTTGGTTAAAGGTTATTAAGTGGATTAAATGTTATAATTTGTTAACAACTAATTCAGCCCGCCCCCCGCTCTTAGTTGTTCACCAGCTATCCTAACACATTTTATCTCTAGTCATATGATATGAACATTCACTGTCTATCACCCATTCATCCTTGTCTTCAATTTCAGCAGCAAGGGTATTTTCTTCAGGTACCCAATCATCTTCCTTGATAGCTAAAAATACCCATTCCTTTCCATTGCTAAATCTACTATCTAAATCTTGTCTCGGTTCATCATCAGAATTAGTCACACCTTCCTCATCAACATCATGATTCATCTTTGTTTCTCCTATACTTATACTTGTTATGATAATCATGGTTAAGCCTAAAAGATCTTCTAACTCTTTCCTCAAATCTTGAATTTCTTTCAGGACAACTAGATGAAAAATAACCTATCTTATTACATGCAAAACATTTAAAAGGTGTTTTTCCCTCATACTTTCTTCATGCAGGACCTTTAGGTACTATGAGATTTTTCCAAGATCAAGAGCTCAATGAAAAGTACAATAGAGAGACAAAATAGATGATAGGAATAAATTATATTCTATCAAGAGGAAATACTAATCAACTGGATCATCAAAAAATTTTACATTCAATGAATATGAGCCTACTTATATAGGCAAGGCTATATGGATAAGTGAGCACACAAACATGATATGTGGCTCAATGAGAAACAAGGGCAGGTAGGAAATATGTGTGATAGGTGGGAGAAACAATAAAATATTCCACATGAGGTGGACCACCCACCAAAGGTGGAATTATCACTTTACAATAAGTGGATATGATAAAGTAATAACAAGATCACACCATAAAAGGTGGAAATCTCCTACAACACACTATCCTAGTGTGGCACAAACACCCAAGTGTCTCATACCCAAACTACTATGAAATGCATTATCCTAAGTAAACTTAAGTAAGGTGTAATAATATCCAAGATGAATAATTAATTACACCAACCACCCCCTTTAAGTGCAACTTAGAGGAATGCGCTTAAGTCTACAATGCAACTAAGCAATACAAGATGGGTCACAGCTACTAGGCCATATTAGGTACCCATGTACAAATGCATGCAAACTAATGCAACCTCTCATAAAGCAGGGAAAGAGAGAAAAAACCAATGGGAAAAAACCCTCCCCCCAAAAAGAGATGAAAACTATACACAAAGAACTCCCAAAGATGTATGAGAAGGACAAAACCCCATGTGAGGAAAAAGAGCCCCCCATATGAGAGAAGAAGAGAGACTAGGTAGCCCCCCTCAATGTAGAATCTGTACCAATGGTAGAAGCTCGATGTTGAATGAAGAAACTACTCTATGAATGTCAAAGAGTATTCCTCCCCTTAGGAAGAAACAAAACCAAAGGTGTATCCATGTAGTCTCCCTAATCATGAAGGGAAGATGTAGGAAAAAAACTCATGATAAATGGAATCTCTAAAAAATGCTCAAGTGTCCCCATGTCGATGATGAAAGAGACCCCCTCCAAAGATGATGAACTACTCCATGCTGCTGAAAAAGGTACTCCAAGATCTAGTGAAAATGAATATAGAACAATATCCAAAGACTCATATGTCTCCTCTAAAGATAAAGAGACCTCCTCAAACTGATGTACAAAAGTATCCACAATCATGTCAACCTCGAAAGAATGATCATGTAGAGAATGCACAAGAAGGTCAGAGTGTTCCCTCACAACAATCAAAGAAGGATCATCTTCATCAAAGAGAAGATGAATACCATCAATGATGTCTCCCAAATCTGCAATGTAGGACTCCACAAACAAATTTGCAATGTCTGTCAAGTACTCATCCCAATCAATTGAAGTTGGAAGACATGAAATATCCTACTGCACTGAATCACAAGAAGGTAAAACTGTAGTGATATCAATAGGAGGAGATGAAATGCAAGGCTCAAGAATGGGATCACATGTGAGAATCCCCAAGTTCAAGTACCCAAAGTTCTCCTCAAAATTTGAATCATCATGTGAAGAATCAACCTCTTCAATAGGACCAAAATGTGAAAAGGAGTACAACCGAGATGCATGATCAACCACCCCAGTCACAATGATATCTCTGGTCTCCAAGTCTCTAATGATAATTGAATCAGGTGTGAACTCTACAGTTTTCTTAGTTGCCCCATGTGTGATTTGATAGATGGAAATAACATTGTTTGTCAAATTGGGTATACACAACACATAATTGAAGGAGTTATCCCTAATGGCAATACATTCTTTCCCAATAAAGTCCATGTATGTATGATTACCCATCAAAATCAGTGGCGTGGTGCAAAGCTCAAATGAAGAGAACATAGACTATGAAGATGCCATATGATGAGAAGCCCTTGAATCTAGAAGCCATCTCCCTGAATCATGACTTGTAGTAGCAAAGAGAGCTTGTCCCTTTCCTTTATCTACCCCAAAAGAGTGATCCTTTCCTTTATCCTTTTGTTTGGGAGAAACAAAAGTAGACATCTTAGAAGGTAGGTTGATTTTTTTCTTCTCAAGAGGATTCTTCAATTCATCAATATCCTTCTTGTAACAATGATGTTCATCATGTCTTGACTTCTTGCAATATGCACAGAAAAGATTGTCCTTATATGATTTCCTCTTAGGTGAGGATGTAGAATCACCTTGTTGTGGGGAGGATGATTGTGCTCCATCTTGTTGTGGTTTTGACTTAGGTTTCTTTCGACTCTTGCCTTTTCCATGATTTCTTTGATTCCCTTTATTAGCCACCAAAGCTTGTGACTTTGAATTGAGAATCCCTATTTTGGTCAACTTAGATTGCTCAAGTATCAACATCTCCATGAATGCATCAAATTAGGGAGAAGTGTATGAGGAACCTTGAGCTAACCTATGGGTGTGAAAGCTAGATACAAAGGATGCATACTCTGAAGGAAGCTTGTCCAACAAGTTATAAACCAATTGAGCATTCTTTTTGTCAACTCCACAATCCTTTAGCCTTGCTCTTAGCTCATTAGCTTTTGTGACATAATCTTGGATTGTATCAAAATCCTTGGGATCCAAAGTTATGAGTTCACTATCAAGCTTGTAGCCCTTAATCTCATCAACTTGTCCATACAATTTCTCATAAATATCCTAAGCCTTTTTAATTGTAGTAAACTTATCAATGTGAAAAATGAGGTCATCTGATACATACTTTCTAAGAGTTCCAAGTGCCATAGCATTCTTAGTGAGCCATTCAATTTGAGCATTAGGATTAGCCTTAGGATTAGGTGGTGCTGTTATAGTTTCATTTACATAATGAATGAGTCATTTTTCCATTAGTTTACTCCATGCCTTTATCTTCCATGATGCATAATTATGAGGATTTAAAGATGGAAATTTAGGATAACCCATAGCACCAAAATGAAAAACATAAGATAGAGAAAGGCACAATCATACAAGACACCCTCCCAAATTACTCAATCAAGAAACCCCCCCCAAAATGATGATTGACACTTTATACTTAGTGCATATACAATGGGCCACTTGCAAAACAAGGCAAGGTGGACTTCTAATTTCAATCTTACAACTGCCTCAAAATGAGATATAAGAGACTTCAACAAATACTACAAGTGATCTAAATTGAGATCCAAGAAAAATACAAGTACCAAATAGGCCAAAAAATGATCAAATACTGAAAGTACAATTTCTGCTCATAATCATTGTAAACTAATGGCATATTATGAAAGTAGACAAAAAATTATGCACTTTCAAAAAAAAATGGTACCTAAAAAGCAGGTTGTATGACCCCAAATGAAGCCTCCAAAGTTGCAAAATCAAGGATTAGACAGGTACAGTCATGAAAATCTACAAATTCTAAAAAATTCATCCACCAAAATCAGAAAATTCCTTCACCACTGTGAAGAGCGTGAAATTCTAGCCCATTTAAAAAAACATTGCACCAAAAAAGGAGCAAAAATGAGCAAGATGTGGCCATTTGAAGTTGAACTACAAAACCAAAAAGCCAAATGAGAGGGGCTTGCCAAATTATCAAAAAATTGATGACATCAACAAACTGCAAAGTTAAATTTGATGGTCATCTAGCCATCATGAAAACTTCACCTCCCTACCTGTGTGGCATCTGTATAATACAGACGTGCTGATGTGGCACGGTGTGTTTAGCAAGTGATGTTGATGTGTCAGTGAATAAGCTGATGACATGGTAGCTATACACTGACATGTCTAGATGAGTGTGCCTACTAATGTGGCAATGACTATGTCAGGACTGATGCATGGAGCACTAAAAACATGTCACATGGAGGAGAAGTGGTGCGTGGGTGGCACTGTGTACGAGTTCACATGGACCAGCAACCGACTGAGTCAAGGTGGAAGATGTTGGCATGGTGGGGCTTAGACAAGTAGGAGCAGCGGTTAGGAGGACCACAGTTGCCGAAGAAAAGCAAGTTGTTGGTTGGTGGTTCGAATCACGGGAGAAGGGGTCAAGTGGTTGCCGGAGGTGTATAGAGTCATCATTGAGAGCAGTAGATGATAGAAGTTGTCAAAAAACTATCAGTGGCATTAAAAAATGACCCTAACACAAACTTATGTAGGGTATGGTGGGGGGGCAAGGTGATATGACCCCCCACAATAATAATATTTGATTTTATTTTTTTTAATAATAAACTTTACAATATGCCCATAATATTAACTTTTCTATGAATTAAGAATAAAGATATATAAAATAATCCACAGAAAATAAAAAAGTATTTTTTTTTTCTCAAACCATACCGTACTTAGTGAAATAGGCTAAATTTTTCTTCCAAATTTATTTTCTCCAAGATAGGCCGAGTTTATACTCAATTTTCATGGAAATAGCCTAGCAGACTCAACCGTGATGTCCAAATTGTTGTAGGACATCCCCAAACATAGCACCTTCCCAGTTCCAAAAATTGAAGCCTCTAATAACGCCTCTCCAAGAAAAATCAATGATGATCTATAGGCTTTGATACCATGTAAGATTTTGCCAAGATCAAGAGCTCAATGAAAATTACAATAGAGAGACAAAATAGATGATAGGAATAAATTGTATTTTGTGAAGAGCAAAAACTAATCAACTTGATCATCAAAAGTTGTTACATACAATGAATATGAGCATGCTTATATAGGCAAGGCTATATGGATAAGTGAGAACACAAACATGACATGTGGCTCAATGAGAAACATGGGTAGGTAGGAAATAGGCATGGTAGGTAGGAGAAACAATAAAATATT
The DNA here is from genome assembly GCF_030272615.1 of Cryptomeria japonica. Classification (NCBI taxonomy): domain Eukaryota; kingdom Viridiplantae; phylum Streptophyta; class Pinopsida; order Cupressales; family Cupressaceae; genus Cryptomeria; species Cryptomeria japonica. The sequence continues at coordinate 607,183,286 of NC_081408.1, read as the reverse complement.
CCACATGAGATGGATCACCCACTGAAGGTGGAATTATCACTCCATAATAAGTGGATATGATAAAGTAATAACAAGATCACACCAGAAAAGGTGGAAATCTCCTACACCACCCTATCCCAATGTGGCACACACACCCAAGTGTCTCATACCCAAACTACTATGAAATGCATTATCCTAAGTAAACTTAAGTAAGGTGTAATAATATCCAAGATGAATAATTAATTACACCAATAGGTACTTTTCTAGAAAATAGAGCTTCAAGTTTCTCAAACTCTTCATATTTTTTCTTCATTTCCTCTAGTTCCTTAGCATATACAGATTTCTAATCAATCTTGCCGGTAGATGATGTAGATGCATGAAAAGCGGGTTCAAATTTTGCAACTCCAGAAGGACCGAATTCCTCAAGCTCAAAATCAGATAACTTCCCAACCAAGGTATCCCTATTAACAAAGGTGTTTGCCATAATTCTCAACTCATTAATTGCAGTAGCCTTCATCTTATAAGTCGGTGACAAAGCTCTCAATACTTTAGAAACCATTTCATCTTCGCCCAGAGATCCACCACACCACTGAATTCCCATGACAATCTCATTAACTCTCTCCATAAAAGCAGTAATCCTTGCATCTTCTTCCATCTTCAAGTTCTCATATCTCACCCGATAGCCATCAAGTTTAGCAATTTGAATAGTCAGGTCACCTTCATTCAAAGTCCAATTTGTCCCATACAGCCTTTGCAGTTGATTTGTCAGTTAGTCCCATAATTTGCTGATCAAAAAGTGCACACAAAAGGGCTTCTTTAGCTATACAATCATTTTCAATGTCCTTATCCAAGCATGCTGGAGGATTATTTCTAGATGCCAGATTATGAGGTGTATAGCCATTCTCAGTGATCTCCCAAATCTCCTTGCCAAGACATCTTAGATAAGTCTCCATCTAAATTTTTCATACCCTATAATTTGTTCCATCAAGCCTAGGAATTTCTCTTTGGAAAACAACAGTAGATGAACTTGATGAACTTGCACTATTAGATACCATAGGATCTTCCTCAAGCAGTTAAAATTTTGTAGACAGGGCCAGGCTTTGATACCAATTATTAGACAACTTAGATAACTAGAGGACAACTGAGATGGTGGGGGGTGGGGGGTGAATCAGTTGTCAGTAGATTATAGAACTTTAAGCATTAAAACCTTATTACTGGAATACATAAACCAAATACTGGAACAACAGATATAATAGTTAAGCAAAAATAAAAAACATCAGAACATTTACCAACCATCCACACAAGATAACACCAATATTTGTATGTGGAAAACCCGGTAAAAGGAAAAACCATGGTGGGAAGCCTACCCACAGTCAGATAATACTTCAACAGTAAGTATGTGATTACAATAAGAGGGGCTTGCACATGCAAGAAGGCCAATAGCCTAGAGTGCACTACTCATCATAAAAGGAGCCTCCCTAACTAAAAAATAAATGTAGACTACAATCTAGAAGAAGAATGAACTGCAAGAATAGTATCTCCTATTCCTAATTACATTTTTTGTTAAGCTCAGTACCGAAAGGTCTTAAACCTCTTTCACCAACCTAATTCTATCACCTATGACGACCAAATCCTCTGCATATGATTACAACTTTATTCGCACACAAATAATCCCATAACCTAAAAAACCCATAAAATTCCCCATGATCTACAAAGAGATCTTACATCATATTTATACCAACCCAGGACCCAAACAATGTAGTCAATTTGGAGGAATTGATTATGTGTTGCATTGATGGCAATACCAATAGTTTTGATTGTTTACTAGTTTCCAGTTGGTTCTGGTAAGTGGTTGGATTATGATATTGATCTGGTATGCTTTGGTTTGTGGATTTGGTTTCGATCCATCATTCATGCTATTTAGATGTGTATCATGATTAGTTCGTTTGGGATTTGATGACTCAGGGGCTATAATTTTGTTCTAGTAAGCCTTTTGGTCACTGGTAAGGGTTTTACCGGTAGAGATTTCTTGAAGATCTTTTGATGTATGTGATAAGTGGTTTTGGCATGGCTTCTAGATAGCTTTCGGGATGCTATTGGTTATCTTGTTTGTGTTGCTATTGATTGTTGCTATTAGATTTGGTTTATGGTGAGCTATTTTGGGTTTGGTGTTATCTAGGTTATGGACCGATTTATGTAACGTGTTGGTGGGTGATCCCAATGTGTTACCGATAGGATTTAATGATTGGTTTACATTGTTTTCGACCTAAGCTGACTTGGTTGATCATTGGATTGTGGATTTATGTTATGAATTTATTGTATTATCTTTTAGGTGGGCAACCTAATTTTTTAGGTCCTAGGTTGGTAGAAATATGATGTAAGATCTCTTTGTAGATCATGTATGGGCTTATGGGAATATCGAATATAGGATTATCTGTGTGTGAATAATGTTATAATCATATGCAGAGTTTTTGGTCAATCATAGGTGATCAAATTGTGTTTGTAAGAGAGTTTTAAGGCCTCTGATATTGAGCTTAATCGAAACTATACTCAAGCATAGGATATACTATACTTGAAGTTCAATCTTCATTCTGAATTATAGTCTAATGTTTTCTATAGTCAATAAGACTCCTTTTTTGATGAGCACTGTGCTCTAGGCTATTGGCCTTCCTGCATGTTTAGGCCCCTTCATTTTCTAAACACATACTTACTGCAGAAGTATTATTTGACTGTGGGTAGGCTTCCCACCATGGTTTTTCCCTTTACCAGGTTTTCCATGTAAAAATCTTGGTGTCATGTGTTCTAGATGGATGGTGACTGTTATGTGATTTATGTTTATGTTTAATTGCTATATTAGTTATTTTAGTATTTGTTTTATGTATTTTGGTATTAATTTTATGTGTTCTGGTAATAAGGATTTGAATGTTAAAGTTTTGTAATCCGATGACAATTGATTCACTCCACTCTCTCAGTTGTCCTCTGGTTACTTGAGCTGTCTAAAAATTGGTATCAGAGCTTGGTCCTATCTGTAGAATCTTAACCACTTGAGGAAGATCTTATGGCATCTAATAGTTCAAGTTCATCAAGTTCATCTGTTGTTGTTTTCCAGAGAGAAATTCCTAGGCTTGGTGGAACAAATTACAGGGTATGGAAGATTTCTATGGAGACTCACCTGTGATGTCTTGGAAATGAAATTTGGGAGATCACTAAGAAGGGTGTTATATTTTTTAATCTGGCATCTAGAAATCCTCCTCTGGCACGTCTAGATAAGGAGCTTGAGAATGATTATAGAGCTAGAGAAGCCCTTTTGTGTGCACTTTCTGATCAACAAATAATGGGACTAATTGACAAATCAACTGCAAAGGCTATATGGGACAAATTAGACTCTAAATGAAGGTGACCCTACTATTAAAATTGCTAAACTTGATGGTTACCAGGTAAGGTATGAGAAACTAAAGATGGAAGAAGATGGAAGGATTACTGCTTTTATGGAGAGAGTCAATGAGATTGTTCTGGGAATTCAATGTTGTGGTGGATCTCTGAGTGAAGATGACTTAGTTTATAAAGTACTGAGATCTTTTCCACTGGCTTATAAGATGAAGGCTACTACAATTAATGAGTTGAGAACTATGGGAAACACATTTGTTAGTAGGGATACCTTGGTTGGGAAATTATCATCTTTTGAGCTTGAGGAATTTGGACCTTCTAGAGCTATAAAATATGAACCTGCTTTTCATGCATCTACATCATCTACCAGCGAGAGTGATTGGAAAATTTATATGCAAAGGAACTAGAGGATATGAAAAAATAAGATGAAGAGTTTGAGAAACTTGAAGCCTTATTTGCTAGAAGAGTACCTAAAGGACTGGCAGGAAGTAGGTATGAAGGAAAATCACCTTTTAAATGCTTTGCATGTAATAAGATAGGTCATGTTGCATCTAGATGTCTTAGAAGGAATTAAAGATCTGAAGAAAGAGGTAGAAGATATTTTAGGCCTAACCATGATTATCAGAACAAGCATAAGTATAGGAGGAACAAAGACAAATCATGCTACTATGCTGACAAGAAAGATATGACTAATTCTGATGATGAATCGACACAATATTCTGCTAGTGGATCTGGCAATGGAAAGGAATGGGTATTTTTGGCTATCAATGAAAATGATCTGGTACCTAAAGAGAAGGCCCTTACTACTAAAATTGAAGAAAAGGATGAATGGGTGATTGGCAGTGGATGTTCACATCATATGACTGAAGATAAAAGGAAGTTCTTATCTTTGCAATAATTTGATGGTGGTCTGGTTAGATTTGGAGATGACAAAGCATTTATGATCAAGGGAAGAGGAACAATATCATTGGATGGTAAGATAACACTAATAATGTTTATTATGTTGAAGGTTTAAGGCATAATCTTTTTAGTGTAGGATAGTTGGTGGATAAGGGATTTCAGATATAGTTCAAGAATGGAAAATGCAAGATTATCAATAGATTTGGATTGGAAATTGCAACCGGTAATATCTTTCATTTGAAATTCGGTGAGAAGACATGTTTGATTACACAAATTAATGAAAGTTGGCTATGGTATAAGAGGTTGTGTCATGTGAATTTTGATTGCATTGTGGAGAGAACAAATGTCAAGGTGGATGAGAAAAAAAGAAGTCAAATCAGAACTTATGAGAAGGAACCAACAGTGGAAATGATCATAACTGAACTGGTAGCACCTACACTAGAATAAAATGTTGAACCAGTTACTCTAGTAGTATCAGAAAATTCAATAATAACTGAAGATCAGGATAGAGGAACAAAAAATCAGAAGACTCCTAGGTATGTGAAGTTGAATAATTTAGAAGATCAGATCATTGGAGACAAAAGAAAAGGAGTGGTGACAAGAAGAAGGTTGGCAGCTAATGAGGTATGTTTAATTTCTCAAGTTGAACCAACATCAGTAATTGAAGCTTGTAAAGATGAATGTTGGATGAAAGCTATGGAAGAAGAATTAGATTAGATAGAAAAGAATAACACATGGATTTTAGTTCCCCAGCCTAAAAATAAGAATGTTATTGGAACTAAATGGGTTTTTAGGAATAAATTTAATAAAGATGGACAAGTTGTGAGGAATAAAGCTAGATTGGTTTGTAAAGGATATTCTCAGAAGGAAGGAATTGATTATGATGAAACCTTTGCACCAGTAGCTAGGATTGAATCTTTGAGATTATTTCTCGCTTATGTTGCACATAAGAACTACAAGGTTTATCAAATGGATGTTAAGTGTGCATTTCTGAATGGAGATCTTGAAGAGGAAGTTCACATTGAGAAACCTAATCGATTTTCACTTTCAGATGACAAAAACATGGTTTGAAGGCTAAAGAAAGATTTATGTAGATTGAAAAAAGCCCCTAGAGCTTGGTATGCAAGACTGGATAAATATCTTTTGAAGCTTGGTTTCACTAAAGTTAATGCTAACAATAATTTATATTATAAGATCACCAATGATGACATATTGATTATTGAAGTCTTTGTTGTTGATATCAATTTTGGAGGTGAAGATAAGTTCTGAATGGAATTCTCTAACAATATTAAGAATGAATTTGAGATGTTTATGATTGGGGAGATGAGATTTTTCTTAGGTTTGTAGATTACTCAAACTGATAAAGGTATTTTCATCTATCAAACTAAGTATGCTAGAGAGTTGTTGAAAAAATTTTGGGTTGGAAAATTCTAAACTGGTTGGTACTCTGATGGTTACAAGTGAGAAATTGTCAAAGATAGATGCATTTGCATTGGTAAATCCTACAAGGTACAAGTCTATGATTGTAGGTTTGTTATTTTTGACTCAAACTAGACTAGATATAATGAATGTGGTTTATATTATATCAAGGTTTCAGAGTGATCCTAGAGAGAATCATGTGAGTGTGGTGAAAAGGATTTTTCAAGTATTTGAAGGGAACAACTAAATATGGTTTGTGGTATCCTAAAAATGATGACTTTACATTAAGTGCATATACAGATGTAGATTGGGCTGGAGATGTTTATGACTGAAAGAGCATATCCGGTGGAGAATTCTTTCTTGGAAAGAAACTTGTTTCATGGATCAGCAAGAAGCAGTCATGTACATCTTTATCTACTGCTGAAGTTGAGTACGTTGTTATATTTACTAACTGTACACAAGTTCTATGGATGAAGAAAATGTTGAAGTATATAAAGGTGGATTGTAATGAACCGATATTTATTCACTATGATAACTCTCCTGCAATTTATATATCAAAGAATCTGGTATTTCATTCTAAGAGGAAGCACATATCTATCAAGTATAAATTTTTGAAGGAGAAGATGGAAGCAAATGAAGTCAGACTAGTTTATGTGAACACTAAAGATAAAATTGCAGACATCTTTAGTAAACCTTTTCCTAAAGAATCATTTGAGTACTTCAGAGATAGATTGGAGGTTTTTGCCCCTCTAGTAGAGACCCAAGTGATGTTGATTGGCATCAGTGCAGTATGCATTTATAGAGATCCTACTCATTATGGATTGATGTGGTGGTGCTACTACTTAGGGAGAGTAGTCAGTTGTGTGGTTTAGTGGATTTATGATTTTTATTTGATGTTCATGTCAGATTTCTGGCATTGATGTCAAAGGGGGAGAGATATATGTGAAAAATAGAGCTTAATAGTATATCAGTCAAGGGGAGTTTGGTTCAGAGCTTCATTGCTATATCATTTTGAGGGAGATTGTTGGTTGTCTTCCATAGGGGGAGACTTGTTTGGCACTTCTTGGCACTTGGATGTTTTTCACATCTAGTGTTGCCATCAATGCCAAAGAGGGAGATTGTTGGTAATTTGGAGAAATTGATTATGTGTTGCATTGATGTTTTTTCATTGATGGAAACACCAACTATTTTGGTTGTTTACCGATTTCTGGTTGGTTCTAGTAAGTGGTTGGATTATGATATTGATCTGATATGCTTTGGTTTGTGGATTTGGTTTGGATCTATCATTCATCCTATTCAGATGTGTATCATGATTAGTTGGTTTGATATTGGATGACTCTGGAGCTATCATTTATTATCGTAATCCTTTTGGTCACCAGTAAGGGTTTTACTGGTAGCGCTTTGTTGAAGATATTTTGATGCACATGATAAGTGGTGTTGGCATGGCTTCTAGATGGCTTTCAAGATGTTGTCGGTTATCTAGTCTATTTTCCTATTGATCAATGGTGTTGGATTTGGTTTATGGCGACCTATTTTGGGTTCCATGTTATTAGGTTATGGACCGGTTTACGTAACGTGTTGGTGGGTGATCCCAATGTGTTACCGACGGGATTTAATGATTGGTTTACATTTGTTTTGGCCTAAGATCACTTGGTTGATGATTGGATTGTGGTTTTATGTTATGAATTTATTGTATTATCTTTTAGGTGGCTGACCAAATTGTTTAGGTCCTAGGTTGGTATAAATATGATGTAAGATCTCTTTGTAGATCATGTATGGGATTATGGGAATATGGGATATAGGATTATCTATGTGTGAATAATGTTATTAATTTATGTAGAGGTTTTGGTCAATCATAGGTGATCAAATTGAGTTTGTAAGAGAGGTTTAAGGCCTCTAGTATTGAGCTTAATTAGAACTATACTCTGGCATAGGAGATTCTATACTTGCAGTTCAATCTTCATTTTGGATTGTAGTTTGATGTTTTTTGTACTCAGTGAGACTCCTCTTGTGATGAGTAGTACAATCTAGGTTGTTGGCCTTCCTGCATGTGCAAGCCCCTTCATTTTGTAATCACATACTTACTATAGAAGTATTATCTGACTCTGGGTAGGCTTCCCACAATGGTTTTTCCCTTTACCGGGTTTTCCATGTACAAATCTTGGTGTCATGTGTTCTGGATGGATGGTAATTGTTGTGTTATTTATGTTTATGTTTAATTTCTATATCAGTTATTTTGGTATTTGGTTTATGTATTCTGGTATTAATTTTATGTGTTCCGGTAATAAGGATTTGAATGTTTAAAGTTCTATAATCTAGTGACAATTGATTCATACTCTGCCTCTTAGTTTTCCTCTATTTATCTGAGCTATCTAACAAACAATTAGGTTGGCCACCTAAAAGATAATACAATAAATTCATAACTTAAACCCACAATATAATGATCAACCAAGTCAACCTGAGACCGAAACAACATAATCCACTCAATAAACCAAACTGGTAACGCATCAGGATCATCCACCAACACGTTACATAAACTGGTCCAAAATCTAGCTGAATAAGATAGCATTAGGTCTAGACCTAAATCCAACACCATCAATTAGCAGGAACATGAATAAGATAACCAACAACATCTCAAAATCCATCTAGAAGCCACACCAACACCACTTATCACGTGCATCAAAAGGTCTTCAACAAAGCTCTATCGATAGAACCCTTATTGGTGACCAAAAGGCTTACTAGAACAAATGACAGCTCTTGAGTCACCAAATCCCAAACCAACTAATCATGATACCCATTTGAATATCATGAATAACATATCTAAACCAAATCCACAAGCCAAAGCATACCAGAGAATACCAGATCCAACCACTCAATCAGAACCTATAGGAAGTCGGTAAACAACCAAAATAGTTGGTGTTTCCATCAATGACAAAACATCAATGCACCACATAATTAATTCCTCCAATTGCCAAGAGTTGTGTTTATGAGTGCTTGTCATGTTTCAAGCTGGGTAGACCTTGGCGGTATGATAATGGAGCTATCTATGATCATAGAAGAAACTTGATCACTATTGAGAAGGATGGACAAAATTTTACCTTGGCTTATTTGAATGAGAAATAAAAGGAAGTGAATAACTTGAGTCTTGTGAAGAGTTGCAATGCTAAGAAGCCCAATATAAAAGTTATATCAGATGATGGCACAAATTTGAAGAAGGATCTTGTGCATGGGTCTATTAGAAAGATGGTCTTGGATGGAAATGAAGTTAGAGTTTTGGTAACGGATAAGAGGAAGTTTGGTGGAAGGAATAGATCAGATTTGTACAAGAAAGAGGGTCGTATTAAGAGATAGTGTGTAGGTATGAAGCAAGGAAAAAGGGGAGAAGAGGAAAAAAAGTTGGGGAATTTAGTTGTTATTAGAAGGGGTAAGGAGGAAGACCTTTTCTAACAAAGAATACATTTGGATCTAAAATGAGCATGGGGTCTATATTATGAATCATTTTCGATGTTCATGAGTTGCCTCTCATGTAACTTTTTTTTTTCTCCACTTGGGGTGTCTAATGTAGGAGCATCCCTGATCATTGAGAAATCTTTTGTCAACCAAAAATATATTTTCTTTTTAGTTTGTTCTTATTCCGTATTGCATTTTTTGTGTTACTTCTAGAATTCTTCAGTAGTTGTTCATTTTCTATTGCGGATCAAATTCTTGGCTTCTTGATGTGTTCTTATTCCTTGTTCTAGATTTCTAGTTCATTTGGACTCTTTTTCGACAAGTTATTGAAACTTAAAAAAAGAGAATATTAAAAATCATTCTTTTGATCATGCAAAGTATCTGGAGGTGAAAATCTCTTACTCATAATAGTTCCCTTCTCCACATTCATAGCAATTGAAACTAACAAGTATAAGGCATTCATAGAATGGTTTTTATCACTATATCTACATATGAGTTGTGAAAAGGGGATGGAAAGGAGTCATGCAACCCACCTTCTTGGAAACTAGTATTCCCTTATTGTTTTTTTTAGAGTCAATTACAGGCATTGCAATCTCCTCCATTAGTGCATCACGACAAGTGGAAAACCTAATGAAAGGAGAGATCTAATTTGAAGAAAGTAGGGCATGATTGAAAATAACATGTCCAATAATTATTAGTGTAGACACCCAAAATTGTCGTAGCCTAGTTAAATAAATATTTTATTTATTTAATTATTTTATCCTATGCCATCTATTAATTAAAAATATTTTTATGTATTTAATTAATTCATTAATCCACTTCTAGCATGTCCTCATTTAAATAAATACTTTTATTTATTTAAATTGTCCTTTCCCTAAATTAAATAAATATTTTACTTATTTAGTAAGCCCCACTTCTTCTATTAATCAAATAGATCTATATTTATTTAATTAATTCATTAGCTTTTTCCCCATGACACTTGTCATTTATCTCTTAATTTACCTTTAACCACCTGCTTCATATTTTATCATTTTCTATACCTACCCTCTAATCCTAGCCAACTATTTATCCTTTCACCTCTTAATCCTATCCCTCCATTTTTAAGGTGTTCTCTACATAAGAGGATATTTTCTTCCTTGCCAAACCCTAACTAATGTGTCTAATCAACCTTCATGTAATCAAGAAATCAAGCGTCTACACAACCATAATCCATTCTTTGTTGAGCTCTTGTTCACAATACAAAAACTTAGAGCAACCATATCAAGCAAGATCGATGGAGATAGGAAACAATGGAGATCAAACCCTACTAAGCATGTGAAAGGTATAATATTTTATATTTTATGTGTTTTGCACGTTTTAATTTCTTCATTGGTGTATTGTGGATTTTAATTGTAGAACTAAGGTTAAATATATGGTTGAATCTTTGTTGATTTTACAATCGTTTATCATCCCATTTTCACCATATACATTGTGGGAATCCCACTGGGACCTTAGTTCCTTTTTAGATAACATCATTTTTCATTTGTAAGTCTTTTTGTCATGTTGCAGATTAGATCAACGACTATTATAGGATGAAATCATGTTTATGTATCATATTGTTGTGTTCATGTTTTTGTCCAATTTTTTGTTTTGCGAGTTCACCAAAATCACATTTATGCATCGTCTTCCCACATCTATGAGTTGTGTTGGTACGTATACATATCCTTTTAGCATGTATCAGTATCCTCTTGCCACATTTACAATTTTTCATATCTAACAACATTTCACAGTGTTCATTGAATTTGTGTGTAGTCTTTTCACATCTATGTTACACAGAGCCATGTATATGATATTTTATGTCATGTATTTTTTATTTTATGTTTCATATGTGATATTTATTGTAGTGTGTGTGATCTTTTCTGTCATGTATATGCTTGTCATCTTTTTGTAGGTTGCAGGTCTCAGCTTGGGTCCTTTTGCATCTGTGTCTAATATAACATTTGTATTTTTCACATTTGATTTTCATTTTAGTGTTAAATTTCAATTTTGATTTTCTTTTATCCCAACTTCTTGTGACCTAACAAAGTGTTTCACTTATCTCTATCATCCTTTCAAAGGCCCCTTTTTCACATTTCATTTTGGGATTTCTAAAATTAACCTAACAAGTTTGCTTGTAGGTTGGGGTAATCATTGAAACTACTAATCATTTGCTTGCAGGGGTAACTTATATGTGTTTTTGTTTGTTTCTAGTTTAATTAGGTTCATATTATTTTCATTAGGGAGAAATTAACTTTCTTTGAAGTGTCTTATGCTTTTGGCACACTTTGTGTTTCATTTAGAACCCTAAGGTGATAACAAAAGTATCATCTCCCCTCACCTTCCATTAGACCTTGGGTGTAAGATAAATTGATATTATTCTTTAGAGGTTCTTCTTTTCTAGAATCCCTTTAAGTCGGGTGTGAGGGATCGACCCAAGAAATACTTTGTTTTGGTGCTCTATAAAAATATTTTTGGTTTTAGATGAAAGTCTCTTATCACCTACTGCCGATGTGTTGTACCAATGGTTGTCTCCCTTAGTATCTATGTGATGTGTAATCCATATAATGATGCCTAAAAACCTATAAGGGTTGGGAGGCCTCTTAATTGAGCAAATCGCCACAAGTATAACCACTGATATACCTTGAAATATTACTAGACATCTTAGAGTAGTGGCCCACCCTTTTTCGATCAAACATCACAATAGATTTAGTGGAAGGGGGTAGCTTCTTTCCCCCCCAAGATACTCACCATAAGGCTCCCATGAGATGAGACAAAAATCGTCAGCTTAGGATAAGATACTTGTAACTTTCTAAGGAGAGGGTGAGTGGTTCATCCTTATAGTCTTGGAGGCAACTAGTTGTCCTCTGACGCAAAGACAAAATAGTTTATACACCCCTTAATGTGTCCCTACATTTGAGTTGATGGAGATTCCAAGTTATGGGTTGAGGTTACCACCATGATACCATTGACCTTAGTCTAAGAAGTATTCAAAGTGGTTTTTTATTGTGTTTAGACCTGTGGAAATTTGATTGTTTCAACCTATTGAACATACACATTTACGCTCAAATTTTTACAATGCACCTTTAGACATTTTGTCTTATTGTTTGTTGTGTTTTCTTTCTACCAAAAACATCAACATTGAGATCTGGTCACTTATCAACAATTGCAAAAAAATTGAATAGAATCATAATTTTTCCAAAAATGTGTTTGTGTTTATTTCCAACACATATTTCACATATATTATTGCATTTGTGTCACTTTCTGGCATGTATCTAAATAGAACTAAGAGAACATTATCAAAATTTGGAATCATGTTTGTGCATAATATTAATTCATCTATGTCTATTTTTGGCATGTATCTGATCAAAACTAATAAAATATTCTCAATAGTTAAATCATGTTTGTAGAAGTTATTGGCGCATATCTAAGAATTTATATCGTGTATTTGGGCAAAACTGAGAATTACATTGCAACTATGAAATTGCATATCTGGACTCAGAAACTATGTTTGTGAATTCATACTATGTTTGTGTTTTTGAGATCATAAGAGCTTCTAAGGATGATTCCATAGGTTATGATTTATGTCAACCATCATTTGGTCTAGGATTTTCATCTATTTTTAAACATTTACATCATTTATAATCCCCTTTTACACTTTTCAACTAGAGCACCAAAAGTTTGTTTAGTACTCCCTATCATATTTTGCAACACATTAAATTACACCTCTAGTTCATTTTTGCATCAAATTTATTATCTTGGGTACCATTTGGACATCTCTAGTTAAGGTCAACTTACCTCACCAGGAGTCTATTATCTCCTAGGAAGCCACACCTTGCTTTAGATTATCACATTTATCTTGGAACTACATTTTAGGACATTTCAAGAAAACCTTAGATTCACTTTCCATTTAATAATCCTCTTGGTCTTCTATAGTCTTCACATTTCTTCAATTCTCCATTTTAGCCAAGGTCTTTTGTGGTTGAAACCCATTTACTAATGATTATAAGACAATCCGAAGAAGCTCAACAATCTATAAAAATGGAAACATATAATTTTTTTGGAGATTAATTTTACCCTTACAATATTTTGATAATCAACATAATACACAAGATGTTGAAAAATGAGTCCATTACTACAATAGAAATTGGAGATACTATATTTGATGTGTGATTCAATAGAGTGGTTGAAGAAATCATGAGGAGAAACTGTCAATACTTTTTACAAATGTTCATTCAAAGTGGTGCAAGATTACCCCATGACTTTGATGTGTCACAAATTTTGGAAGAGGATCCCAATAAAAATAATGCTAGTGGTAATGATGGTGGACATAGACGTGAGTGTACCATGCCTGAGTCACCGCCATCCTTGTTTCAAAAACCTGAAGTGGTTGATACTCATGTTTATACCAATGATGCTAGAAACAATCATGAACAACCCTATGCTCATCCTCTCCAAGGTTGAAGGAATACAAATGCATATGCTCAACAATAAGAAACTACCCAAGATCATTCCAATCCCTATGCATGAAAAAAATGTGTTAGATTTGGGGGAAATGTTTGATACCAAACTTACAATGTCAATTATGCTCATAGTTTTGACACATACAATTGTTCTAAGTCTAGTGCTCCTCATTATAAAACCATACCAAGTGGTCCTTACAATAATTACATTCCTCCTCCATATGAACATATCTATGACCAGTATCATCCTTACATGCATTACATTCCTCCTTTTCCCTATGGCCTTGACATGGGAACAACTCAAAAGGATAAGAAACCACCTAGCAGTGATTTGCAACCAAACATTAAGGGATTTTCAATAATAGATAGTAAATATGCAAACACCAAAAAAGGACTGCACAATAAATGACAATATGTCTTTATCTATATGATAAAAGTATACCAATTCCTCCTTTTCCTCCTCATTTTATGACACTAAAGTTTGACAAGTATAAAGGAAAAGGAGATCCCAAGGCACACATTAGAGAGATTTTCATGGCTTGCATAGAGGTAGAAAGAGAATAATCCTACTTAATGAGACTAATTCCTCAAAGTTTAGGTAGACAAGTCATGGAATGGTTTTCACAACTTCTTCTTGGGATCAAATCATGAGGTGAAATGGAAGAGGCCTTTATACATCACATCTCATACAACATTGAAATTGACATATCAGTTACTACCTTATGAAACACAAAATAGAAAAATGGGAAATATTTTGTGTCATTCTTACAGTGATGGAGAAGTTTGGCTAGTCGTTTCTCTTCTCAAATTCAACAAAAATAAATGGTTGAGATGTTTACCCAAAATATGAACAAATGAAATTGGATATGAACTTTGAAAATATTGTTTTTCTATATTCAAAGAGGTCATTTAAAAGGGTTTATCAATTAAGAAAGTTCTCATTGAGCAAGTCACCATCAAGTTATTTAAAGACAATAAAGAAGTTCATAATGGGAAAGACAAACCCCAATTTTATAACAAGAACAAGAATACCATCAATGATGGGGTTGTGGATGCTAATATGGTAAAAGCAAATTTAACTTTCCCTATTTCTAGTTTATCCAGTAATAAAGTAAATCCACAAAGAGCACCGAAAAATCCAAGGAAGTAAACACATTTGGGAGAAATAATTGAAACTGCATTGAAGAAGTTAGTTGCTAATGTTGGTTCCCAAAGCAACAAGTCCAAGTCCTAGAGGAATTGCCACTAACTCATGATCAGACCTAGAAAAGGATTTGGCCAATGAACAAGACTCTATCACAATGACTAATATCTCTTATACCTTTGGTTCCACAAGACCAAAGCAGGTAAAACTATGCAATGTCCTAGTAACTTTCATCTTCAATTACTCTTGGCATTACATGCTACAACAAATCATCTCAATGAAAATATACCAAGTAAAGATGGATTAACTCTTAGTTATGGCTTTAACCTTAGTTGAAATTCATTGAGGGAAGGGGGAGGCTCTACACTAATCCCACTCCTAATGTAGAAAGAAATGTAAAAAATAAAGAGATTTTGATACTGAAGAGATCCTAAAAAACTAAAAGCAATAACCATGACTAGTGCCTTGTATGGGTAGCAGAGTCAACCTTACAATATGGAAATTTAACATTCAAATAGGGAAACATGCAAATTTTGATATTTGAATGTTAATGCATTACATAAACATTCTCCCTTTTGGTTTCACCAACAACCATACTGAAGAATCTCAAATATACACAATACTATTCTATCCCTTGAAGAATAAAATTAATCTCTTTCTTGAAGACAAGCAAACGACAAGATATACACCTGACCTACAGGGAAAAAACAAAAGATCCTTGATCATTTCATTTCATAAAATAGAGCATACATAAGAGAGACAACTACAAAGAAAATCTTTAATACTATTTTGTATTCAGGTTATAAACTATTTGAAACATTAAGAAACTACAGACTGAAAGAAAACTAAGTTGTCATGAAAAAACATGCACTATGGACATGGAAGCCTTGCTTCCTGAAAAATTACAATCATAATCCTCTTCTCATTGGCCCTAAATTCCCTTTAATAAGAACAAGGGAGAAAAAAAATCTACAGGCCAGGCAAGATACACTTGTCAAAATTTGATTGCATAGGAAAAAATACACAATGAGGTGTCCCTCTTCCTACTCTACATGCAATCCATCCTGAGGCAATCAATGCAAGAAATAATGAGAATAGACTCTAGGATCTGGGACCACGAGCCTCAGGACAATCAATAGGGGTAGGTATCTCAAGCCACACAAAATTTTCCTTAAGTTTTTCCCTGACTGCAACCTTACTAATCTTTGAATCTGGATTACTACATTTAGTAAATCACACCTGCTCTATGTCCTTTCATCTTCTTGGTCAATGATCCCCTGATGTGCCTAAGGTTGTGAAATCTCGCTAACAGATCTTTTGATTTTATGGAATCACTCAACCATCTTCTGTCTACTCTGCATTCAATGTGATCTCCCACTTAGGCTTTGTCACTGTAATCTGATTTGATTTGGTCGCAAAAATCTACTTGCAACGTTGGCACAACAATTCTCCACCAGTAGCATCTCTCTCTTTGATAAATGGAATCTAGCCAATCTGCATGTGCCACATCCTCACAATACTCCCCTCTATCCTCTAGTTCACCTTCGTCAACCCTCCATGTGGACAATTTGACCATTGGGTTTTTCTTTACAAATCGCATAACATGCATGTTATGTGCCCCTGTGGTTCCATCATTTGGTCTTCAATGTCATGGGGTAATGATCTGCAACATTCTCTCTTTATCTTACTTATCCCATGGTCTTTTCCTTATCCCTGTAGGAACGTGCGAGATAAGGAGAACCTTCTTTCTCTTCTTCATCTTCTTATCTTGTGATCCCATTTTAACTCATAAGAACATTTGTGGGATAATCTTTCATTGGTCTCCTTTAATATTTCTTGTCCCAGAGCATCAAAGGATGCACCTCCCAGCTCCCTGGGATAAGCCTTCCAATGTATTCCCTTTTTTCCTTTTATCTCAGGCCTCTTTCCTTTGACCTTTGTGACCCTTTGGGATAAAGATTTCATTGGTTCTTTACTAATTTCCTTATCCTAGAGCCCAAGTGTCTATATGTATATTCTCATTGAAACCCAAAGTATTTCTCTATATATGTCCTCTACTCCTCCAAGATAACTTTTTATTTGTTCCATCCCGCTTCTTCATCTCGGGGGACCACAAGAGATGCTTTGCTAACCACGACGGGATAATATCTTCTCTATTTCTTTGTAAAATTACCCCAGAGCCACTCAAGCTAACTAGAAACATCCCTAAGGCAACTTTTCTATAGTGATTTTGGTCTTCAGAAGTTACCCTAGGATAAAACTTTATCCCCTCGCAACTCTTAGTTATGAGTTATCCCTGGTGGTCTTTAGATGCTGCCATCTACTACTCGGGATAACTTTTCTTCCCTTTGTTGCTTCTCTTGCCTTAGCCCATGTGACCCTTTGGTTGGTCACCTTGCCTCATAGGATAACAAATGGTCTTACTGCCAGTTGGTAAGAATGGGCCATGGAGACTGGCACACCAACGACATGGAACCCTCCAACTGGTGAAACCTAAGTGAGTTGACTACTTGGACCAATCAACTCAAAAAAAGAATTTTGGAACCCGAAAAGACTCCCTCTTGCACTACAAAATACATAGCCACTTGTTGTTGCCTTAGCGGTCAATAACATGCTGCCCAAATACTCAAGGCGGTCAATAACATGATGTGTTATTGACATGAGATGCTGATGTTAGGCACGGGGTCAATAACACATCATGTTATTGATACTTTGTATAATGCTCATATTATATGACCATTGTTGTCTATTGCAATACTATAACCTGCATGTTATGTGATACCTCTAGACCTTTGACAATTGTCTAGCTCAACATTGCAAGCTCACAAAATGAGCTACTCAACCTTGCTCTGAAAGGCGATTTTAAATGCAATCTGCAAAATTTTGAGCCTAGGACATCAAATCTAGACAAAATATTTGAAGTCCTAATAGATAATAAGCTCATTACATTACCACATAATCAACCATTTGAATGAAGGGTAAATCCTAGATGGTGGAATGATGATCAATCACAAGAGAAAGGGTCATAAGATTAGTAATTGTCACAAATTGAAGAATCTTATCCAAGATCTTATTGACAATGGCACAATAGAAGTTGATGGTCACACTTCCAATGAAGGACATGTGATATTCAAGGAACCATTTCTAAAATATGATAAGGGAAAGGCCCTTAAAATAGACAATAAGGCTAACTATACAAATGTCCTATTATTACACTTTCAACAATATTTTAGAATTGGACAACTATGTGTCTACCATAACTATCAAAGTCAAAGCCCCAAAATGCAACATGTTAGTTCTCGAAGGGGTAAAGTTACTTTACAAGGTGTTGCACCCAAAATGAATTCATCTTCATCCAATAGCCAATATGACCTTGTAGATCAACTAGGAAAGACACCCACCCTTATTTTGATCCTTGAGATTTTGTGCATTTCCCCTTCACATAAGGATGTTTTGGACAAAATCTTGAGAGAGATATCCATTCCTACCCATCTAAACATGGACCTATTTCAAGCCATGATGGGACACCTTTCTACTCCTAATTGCCTTACATTCATTGAAGAAAATGATGCATCTCCACACCAACCACACAATGCACCACTTCACATTCAATCTTTCCTCCATAAACACCACATAAAATGAGTCTTGATAGATGAATAAGTAGGCCGCAATATTTGTACATTAAAAGATATCATACAATTGGGATACTCTAAAAAATGTTTCCAATTCTAGAAAGAAGATCACCATAATGGTATATGATGATGAAGAATTCTCCTCAAAGGGAATAATCACTCTACCTCTAAGAGTTGGGCCAGTAACAAAGGATGTTGTTTTCCAAGTCCTTGATCTTGATTTCACATACAATATACTTTTAGGATGACCATGGATACATGAAATGAGAGTAGTGCCTTCGACTTATTACCAATGCATTAATTTTCCACACAATGGAACTAAAGTCACAATAAAAAGTGATCCAAATCCATACATATATTGCAACAATATTTGACCAAGACCTAAAACAATAGTCCCAATCAATTAGGAGGCTACTCCATCTTCGACATATATTGATCTGCAATCATTAAAATCCTCCTCATCAAACTGAGAAGAGCTTAAAGGAATATTCAAGAACAAGGGCATGGGAGAATATATTATGAATCAAGCCTTGTATCTAAGGCAATTAATGGACTCTCCTAAGAATTATTGTAGACCACATCCTTCAAAACAAACATCAACAAACATTATCAAATGGGATCCCACAACTTTCAAAAGGTGGTGTGAAATGGAAGAAGAATACATCTATAAAATGCTTTATAAGGAACTAGAAGAATAACATAATCAAGACCACATCACAATACTAGTTGATAATATGGAAAAGGCTTCAAATTTTTACAAAAGATGGGATATGATGGAAAAGACCCTCTTAGCCTACAAAAGAAAGGTATTGTTGAATAGTTGCAACCTAAATTAGTACTAAAGAAATAATGGACAAAAGGAGTTGGTTTCACACCATTTAGATTACGTGGTCTTGATTCCCAAGAAAAACTACAAATGATTCATCTTGCTTCCACTAGTGACCACAAACAAGAGAGATGCTATTATATAGATTCAAAGAAATGGGAATAGGGTTCTAACAAATCATATAATGACTATGAGCTTACAAAATAATTTAGAGAACCTGGTGAACCCACTAAGGAAGATAAATTCAGAGAGTTATTTAAAGTTGGTCAAGCAACATCATCTAGTTCTACATCTCAAGAAAAAAGAGATAGTGGTGAAACATGGATAAAGACTTTTTTAGGATCCCTAACCCTCTACGTCTTGAGGCTCTAGGAGAAAACTGCAAAAAGTGATAACTCTTGTTGTTGAGTGTCCTTCTAGTGATGTCAATTTAGACTCATTCATAATTGAGATTGATGAGGAGAGTACCAGTGATGAGCCTGATGACTTTATTGAAATACCTAAAGATTCTTTTGTCTTTATGCTTAGACCTGGGACTAAAAAGGGCCTCCACAATTTGATACTTTCAAAAATGATAAGACCTTTATTGATTAACTTGGCATAAGAGATGATCTTCATCTTGGGAACCACAAAGAAGGATACTCCATTAAACTCAATGGTGTGGCATACTTTGGAGAGCATGCCAAACTTTCTAGTCACAAAAATATTAAAATAAAAATAAATATTGTGTTTTTTAGTGAAAACCACATTGTTACACTTTTTGACACCTTTGTGAGGCATCCGATGGTGAAAACATCTTTGAGGCACATTGATGTAGGAGCATCCCTGGTCTATGAGCAATCTTACATCAACCAAAAATATTTCCTTTTTGTTTAAGTTCAGTGTGCAGTTTTCTGTGTTCCTGTTAGTAGGTGTTGGTAGTTGGTTTATTTTCATTGAAGATCCTATTTTTGGTTTCCAAGATGGTTCATGTGCTTAATTCCATATTTTCAGTCCATTTGGATTCTTTTCCGACTAGTTATCACTTCTAGTTTGACTTTTTCTGGGTTTTGGGATAGTTCTTGAGCTTACCGATTGGTTTTCCTCCATTTCCGAAGTGGTTTCTTGGTGTATGGATCTATTTGGGGTCTTGTCCAATGTTCTTTGGCATGTGGCCAACCTTCTTGTTGATCCACATTTATTATTATTTTCAAGAGGAATTTCTTTCATTCTTAGGGCCGAACTAGTTACATGTGTCATTTTTTCTGCATTGGTAAATGTAATCTTTTGTGGTTGACTCAGATATATTCTGGAGGGTATATATATGGTATTATGCAATCATTTATGGGATAGTAGAGATTGGAATAAGGATTTAGATTCATGATTAGAGATCTAGTTGACTGTGAGAGTTTCAGATGGATTTTTTCTAGCATATTAGCGTGCATATAGCCAATTGACTACCAGATGTTTTATGATGATTGTATGATGATAACCGGTTGGTTACTAGAGGTTCTAAGACAATAATATGATTTGTTTATGTAATCTTTCTATTTTTTATTGTTGTGTTCATTGTGTTACTCTTGCTGCATAAGCTGACCAATTCTCTTTTGAGGATTCACTTGTTATGGTTGCATCAATTGGTATCAAAGTTGGTTATGAACTAGTTGGTAGAAGCATTGGTTGCAAACCTTGAGGAATTCCTTTGTGTGGTCAGATCCTCAATTGGAGGTAGGCTGCACATGTGTTCAATAGATCATCAAGTGAGAGGCAATTGAAACCGATAGTCAGATCATCGAGTTGAGGTAGTTCATCAAAGTAGAGGAGGAGATGCCGCCTAGAATGATGAACACCCAGAGGGTGGAGAAGATGATGGAGGATTTCAAGAATGAGATTAGGAACAAGATCAAGAATGCATTGGTTGGTTTGTAAAGGAATCTAGAGTTTGAGGATGAATATGAATAAGTTGGAGAAGAGCTTGAGGTGGAAGAGGCTGAAGGGTTGGAAGATGGAAGAGAGGAAATATTTTTGAGAGCAGTGGCACAAGCAAGTAAATTTCATAAAGTGGAGGTTTTAAGCTTTTCCAAAATGCTGAACCCAGAGGATCTAATTAATTGGATCGAATAGTTGGAGGATTACTTTGAGTTTGATAATGTTAAGGACCTGCAGAGAGTTCGGTTGACACAAAATAAGTTGAAAGGGCATGTTGCCTTATGGTGGAAAGAATTGCAAAGAGACAAAGTGGAGAATGGTGAAATGAAGATCACTTGGTGGAGACAGATGGTTGCAAGATTGAAGGCCAAGTTCATACCGAGAGACTATGAGTTGGAATTGTTCAAGAAGTTGTAGAACCTAAAAAAGAGAAACATGACTGTGAAAGAGTATACTAAGGAATTATACAAGGTGATGATCAGATCTAGACATGTAGAGATGGATAGAGAAAAGGTGGTGAGGTACATAAATGGACTTGCATTTAATGTTCAGGATGAGATGAGTATGTTGAGGGTTTCCCAAGTTGAAGAAGCTTACCAATATGCTTTGAAGACTGAGGAGAATGTGAGAAGAAGACATCCAAATAACCATAGAGGGAAGGAGAGATTCAAGGGGTAGATGAGTACAGACAAGTAGAATGTTGAAGAAGAATCAAAACCTATGTGGATTAAAAAATGAGATCAAAAAACATAGAGAAAAGGCTGTGGCAGTACTAGCAGAGAATTTCCCTGCAAATGTTTCGAGTGTCGAGAAACTAGACATAGATTTTATGAATGTAAGAAGGGAATGGCAAGAAGTTTTGTGTAAAATGAGGAAGCAGGAGGTGAAGTTACCAGAATTAATTATGCATTAGAGCAAGGAGAATCCTTTATATTTAGAATAGTCATGACAGAGCAGAGCAATGAAGATACCAGACCTACTCAGAGAAAGAGATTTTTTTGAACTATGTGCAAATCAGGTGGTAAGTGCTGCAAGGTTATTGTGGATAGTGGAAGTACTGATAATTTGGTATCTGAGGAGATGGTAGTGAAGCTTGGATTGAAGAGGATTGAGAACCCTTTTCCTTGCAAGGTAAGCTGGTTACAAGATGATTAAAAGTTATATGTAAAGGAGCAGTGTTTGGTGAGTTTTAATTTGGGCCTTTTAGGGATAAGGTCTTGTGTGATGTTGTATCTATGAGTGCTTGTCATGACCTATTGGGAAGACCTTGGCAGTTTGATAGAGGAGCTATTTATGACTCTAGAAGAAACCTAATAACTATTGAGAAGCATGCACAAAAGTTCACATTGGCTTCTTTGAAGGAGAAAAAGGAGGAGGTGAAGAATCTGAGTTTTGAGAGAAGTTACAGTACTGAGAAACTAGTTGTAGAGGTTATACCGGAAGGTGGCATGAGTTTGCAGAAGGATTTGATAGATAAGCCTAATCAATAGATAGAACCAGATGACATAAAGCTTATGGTGACACACCAGATGAATTCTAGTTGAAGAAATAAATTAGAGATGCAGAAGAAAGAGAGCAGTAAACAAAGACAATATGCAGATCTAAAGCAAAGGAAAAGAAATAAAGAGAGTTAGGAGTTAGAGAATCTAGTTGAGGTCTGGGAGGAGATAAAGAAGAGGTTTGCAAACAAGGAAGATGTTTGGATCATAAATGAGAATGGGGTTTTTATCCTGAATCCTTTTTTATGCTCATAAGTTGCCTCTCATGGAACATCTCTGATTCAGCAACATCCTTGATTCACAACAATCTTGCATCAACAAAAAACATTTTCCTGTTTGTTTTTCTTTTTGCTTGTAGTTTTAGTTTTCCTTTCTGTGTGTCCTCATTTTGGCTCACCGGATCCTATGGAGTTTGATTCTACTTGAATAATTGATCATCTTTATTTCTTTCAGACTGCATCGCATTTGGATAATTTTCTGGCAAGATCGCTACTGGTTTCCATGAGAGTTTCTTGTTACCAGTTGTTCTTTGTTACTAGTTGCCTAAGACCTATTCTAGTGATCTTCTGGAAGCCATTCCAAAGCTTGTGGAGCCTTGGGTGTTGATTTTGATGTTTCTTGGTATTTGACCTACCTTTTCCCATGATCTACATTTCATCCTTTGGATTTTCTAGAGGGATCTCTTAGCAGAGGTCAACCTTGTTATTTTCATGTTAGGTCTTGTTTTTTGGGGTTTGATCTCTTTTGGGCCGGCTAGATCCTTTGGATTATATATATATATATATATATATGTAATTATGATTTAGAATATAACAAATCAAAGAATCAAGTAGCTAGACTGTGCATAGAAGATAGATCTTTCGATACAAGGTCCTGGTTGTGACCTATTATATCAGGCTTGTGAGATGGTATGTTTTAACTTGGTTGTTACCAGTTGGATGTAATCTAATTTCATGCAATAAATCAATCTATTATGCATTGCCTCCATCATATCTTTGTGTTTATTCTTGTTGATCGGTCCAGATTGATCTCCTTCAGGCCCCTCCTTGTTGGTGACTGCTTCAAGTGGTATCAGAGTGAATTTTTGTTTTGAAGGTTGTGTGTCCTGGATTTCTTGTTGTAGGGTGGTAGATTGTGGATCCAACCTATAATTGCAGAGGACTAGTGTGAATTGATGGCGCGAAGAGGAACTGAGAATAGTGGAGCACGTGGGAATGCAAACCCTACTATGATGGAGATGTTGGGATGAATAAAAACCCGGTTAGAAGCCGCAGAGACAACCCAAAGAAGAGGCTGACATATTGAAGATGTAAGTGAAGATGAAGGAGAAGAAGCCCTGACAGAAAAAGTGAACTCACTAGTGATTGATTGAGATGAAAAAAGGTTTTTAAGCATTTTGAGTAGGGTGAACACTAAATTGCATTTTACCTCACTAGAATATGATGGGAAGTTAGATTCATATGAGCTGATAGATTGGATCTTGGAGATGGAGAAGTATTTAGATTTTGAAATCATTGCAGAAGAGAGAAAGGTGAAATATGCATGTACCCAGTTAAAAGGTCATGCATCTCTTTGGTGGGAGCATTTGCAAGCTTATAGACAAAGAAGAGGTAAAGAGAAGATTAAGATATGGGATCAGATGATTGATAAGTTGAAATCAAAGTTTGTGCCAATGAATTATCAAGTGGTTTTGTTCTATAACTTGCAGAATCTGAGACAAAATAAATCTAGTGTGAAGGAGTACACCAAAACATTTTACAAGTTGCACATCAGATCTAGACATGTTGATGATGAAGTTGAACAAATTGCAAGATATTTGAATGGATTGCGGATGTCTATACAAGATGACAAAGACCAGGTTATTTTCTACTAAAATATATATGGAAAGCCACTTCCAACTGTTAATATTCTTCAGACTTGGACCAACAATAACAAGGATGCAAGATCCCTCTACACTTTAGGCACTGCAAAACTAGGGAGGGTGATCCCCATGCCAATTTGTGATTTCTATGCCACACTCACAAATTATACATGAAACAATGTCGATAATATCATATAAGGACTCAATAGAAAGGGATAATTCTCAAGGATGGGAAATCCTTCAGTGATCCTCGATCTTAGGCTAGAGCATGAGATGGGTGGGACAACTTTCAAAAAATACATAAAACTTAATAGGTGATATTCTGATATTTTAAAAGGTTTGTAGAGATTTCAACAGTTAAAAGAAAAACAAGGCTATAAATAAAGCTAGTTACAAGCACCGATTAGTGCCTTACTCCATTGCAAACCTAAAAGATACACAATGTAAACCTAAAAATATGATAGAATTTGATCTGATAACATAAGATCTAAGATAATAGTGCCTTACAATATATCTCATTTGTAAGCCCAACCCAAAACTACTTATCTAAAATCCTTGCACAAGCCCTATCATTCTGCAACTCTTATTTAAGTGATTTAATTGACCCCTTGGGCCAAAGCATAAATAAAAAGCTACATACATCATAACAATGCACTAAATGAAATAAACTCTTGATTTATTTCATCCAAAAAAATGATAGAATCATGAAATGGAGAGAAAAGAGTCAGAATTCAATTTTATTTTAACAAAATGTTATCTCTATCACAAGATACAATTTACATATAACTCCTTCAAGAACCTATACAAAAATTGACACTAAAGAATTCCTTTATTTACTCTATAAAAGACTTTATAGTTTGTTAGCTTCACCTAGACTCACTACCGGAAATAGACTTGGAAAAAACCCCAAGGAACGAGGAAAAACTGAACCTATAAGACATTCCCCAAAAAAAATTTGAACCCTTCTTATGGCCATGATTTCTCTTTTTTATAGAATAAAGGGAGTGAGAAGCCTCTGGCCATAAGACACATGTCAAAAATAGATTCATTCTTAACAATTATCCCTAAAAGATCATATGTAATTCTGCTACAAAATGTTTACATATCCATGTACTTGCACCTGTGAATCATCATTCTTAATTGAAAATTGGTAGGAGAAAAACCACTTGAGCCATGTCATTATCACCCTAACACCTTCGGATGGAGTGTGAGATGTTACGCTTTTGTCATATTGAGCATTTCCCTTCTAGTAAAGGAAACAAGGTTCTGACAAGAAGAAAACTCACCTCAAAACTAGAGGAGGAGCTTCAACCTTCATGCCTAGGATCAGAGGCAGTGGGAGGAGGAGTTAGGGAGGAAACATAATATGTTCGGGAGGGGTAACTGCTTCCATGCAGGTACATGGATGGATTGTTACCATTCCCTACCTAGACATGTTCATTTTCCATTCCTCTGTGAGCTCTCTCTCTCTGAACCCCCTTCGACCCAGTGACATAGTAGAAGCAAAGACTGTGCCATGCCTGGCCTTTCTTCATAAGAAAAGGATTTCATGCCCCCTCTGGAAATCCTCCCCACTTTCACATCCCCTTTGGAAATAGACATACTGACATATGAGAGAAAAAATCCATCTAGTATCATAGAGTATATTGCAATTTCATTTACAAGCTTGCTCAAACATCATTCCCCTTGCAAAAGAAAAAACTGCACTCAAAAAATGAAAAGGCTTCATATTCTCCTACCAATTCAATCACCACTTTTCTACATTTATAGTTAAACAATACTTCATCAAGTAGTGTCTGTTCATGAAATATCATCACTTTGGTGCTCTTAATTCAATCCACCAGTTATAGACACTAGAAATCATGCATATCATATCCACTATACCCTTCTGTCAATGTTAATCTAATGCGATTTTATCCTGATTTTATTCTTCCATGGGTGTACATTGTTCTGCCTCAGGATCTCTGTCAATAATAAAATCTTTGAATTCATTAGAGAACTTTTAATCTACCACACCTAAACCAGAAGCTTATCCTAATCCTTTCACATCTCTGAGATATTATCCTTGCCTTGTCCAATCAGTCCCTTGCTCATTAGAAAATTTGAAGATAATCCTCCTAGACTTAGTCAGCATCAGAATTTTCCAACTTGTCATTAATCATCCTGAGTGGACAAGTCTGTATCCTATTCATTATATCTCTCCCACACAAGCTATGACCAATGCTTTCAATGATCCCTCCTAATTTTATATTTGAAACTCAACCATAGATCTTACCCAACCTGGCAAATCTAATAATCATTGCTTGTCGACATAGCATCTGACTTTCCATCTATTTATGGTGAAAATGGAAACATCAATATTGAAAGGCTAAATGAATTCAACCACAAAACCCTAGCCTAACAACAACAAAGATCCACCATAATATATGGAGATTACCTAAGACAATGCCAATAAAATGAAATCACAAAGATTATACCATCACATGTCCAATAGGGTTTGGATCTCCATTCTTCCTATCTCCATTGATCTTGCTTGATATATTTGCTCTCAGATTTTATGTGTGCACAAGAGCTCAACAAAGAACAGAAATGTGGTTGCAAGTAGGTTTGATCGCATATGAAAGTTTGAATGCTAGAATGCTTGATTAGGATTTAATAGAATGTGTAGATTGATTAGGGTTGATAATGAAGGAAGCATCTCCTTATATAGAAGACATTATAAGAAATGGAGGGATAAGATTGAGAGGTGTAAAAGATAAATGGTTAGCTATGATTAGAGGGTAGGTAGAGGGAATAAGAAAATAATAAGAGGGTAGGTAGTGTAGGAATTAAGAGATGAATGACATGTGTCATAAGTAGAAAAGGATAATGAATTAATTAAATAGATAAAGTTTTATTTAATTAATAGAAGAAGTGGGATTAATTAAATAAATAAAAGTATTTATTTAATTTAGAAAAAGGATAATTTAAATAAATAAATGTATTTATTTAAATGAGAAATAAGGCTAGAAGAGGATAAATGAATTAATTAAATAAATAAAGATTTAATTAATTAATAGAAGAATTAGGTTAAAATAATTAAATAAATAAAATATTTATTTAATTAGACATGACAATTTTAGGTGTCTACATTTTGCCCTCTTTGAGACAATGCAGCTTGTCGCGTTGTTTCAAAGAAGATAAGATGAACTGAAACAAAGTTGCCCCAAGATGGGAATGATATGCCCCCTCGAGAGATTGGATGGAAATGTCTAAAAAGATCACAGACAATCTCTCGATAAGAAAGAAAGGCTAGAATAGACTGACCGGATAGGATAGAGTGACAGAGTCATGGAATAAAGAAGACTGACTCAGGAGAATAGGGCTAGGGTAGTCTATAAGATAGACTACGAGGGAACATGACTGAATCGTCATCCACACATCCAAGAGATTAGAGTGCAAAGATAGCAGAGAGCAGTCAATAGCGATGACATTGGTGCACAAATTTGACCATGTTTGCCAATTTCAGAGGCCAACAGATGTAGGAGAGCTGGTAAGTACCGCAAAACCTCCTTGTACTTTGTCACAATAAATGTTGTCATTAATGCATGCTAGGTAGCGCATTTAATGCATTTTAGATATGTCAAGAAGGGTAAAAAATGCCAAGGCACATATGCATTGGTGCCAGGTACATCTGGGTAGGCTAGGCACATTTATGCAGGAAAAGGCGTCTATGTCAAACTCGAGTGCATCTGCGTTGTGCAAGCATTTTTGTGCTTATGTGGGCACGTCTATGTAGAGAAGGCGTGTCTATGCAGAGCATAGGCATGTTTGTGTATTTCAAGCACGTCTGTGAAGAGTAGGCATGTTTATGCAATATGTAAGCATGTTTATGTCATGAAGGTGCGTTTGTGTCTTCTAGGTCAAATCGATAATTCTGTTATGAACATATGCTATCGATTGGATAAGCTGCTAAGAGGATACACTCAAGAAGGTCCTCTAGGGAAGACTAGGATAGGATAGCAAATAGGGCTAGGATTGATAATTCTGTGATAGAACATACGTTGCCAATTAGGAAACTACTCAAGAGGATACACTCAAGTATAGCCCTAGGATAGGACATATCAAGGCATTTTGTGATGAACAGTGAGTACCAAGACATAGTACTTTGTGATGAACAAGGAGTACTAATATGAGTAGCCCTTTGTGATGAACAGGGAGTGCAAATATGAGCAACACTTTGTGATGAACAAGGAGTGCCAAAACATGTAGTACTTTGTGATGAATAGGGAGTACCACTAGGATAAATAGAAACACTTTGTGATGAACACTGAATGTAACTAGGATAGAGTATCATAAGCACTAGGATAATAAGTAGCATTTGTGATGAAAAGTGAATGCCACTTTAACTAACACAGTTGATTTGTTTGACTATAGGAGTACCTACCTATGCTAGAGTCATGAGAGACATTCCCATCGACTCAAAGTTTACGACTAGAGCTGGAATTTGAGGATAGAAAAGCTATTAAGGTTATGGGCTTGTGACATATTATGTATGTGCCTGAGTTTCAGGAAAACATGGGGTTGCTGACTGCACTGGCTGAGAGATAGCACTCAGAGACTTGCATTTTTTATTTGCTGATGGGTGAGATGACAATCACCTTAGAGGATGTTTAAAGGATTCTGTGGATATCAATCGATGTGGAGTTGATACCCTATGATCAAGATGGAGATAGGGATGCCCTAAGATGAGTGTTTCAAGATCTGGGATTGGAGTTGAGAGTAGGACATGTGGTATGGGATACCATGAAATGGATAGGATTGGCACTGCCATCAGTACTGGCAAGAGTGATTAGTGGGTTCCTATGTCTAGATAGGGTGACACGAGGGTTGGTTGTGGGCTGGCGGAGCACCTTGGAGATACTAGTGACACAACATACCAGATATGCCTCGGGACCATGCATGCTGGTGCATTTATACTATGAGCTTCATCAGTTTGTATACCATAGATCCATAGGATTGGGCTGCAGAGTGACATTATTGCAGGTATGGGCTTATGAGCATCTGTCGGTTACCCGATCGATTCATTTCAGAGGTAGGGGCCATAGGCATAGTTTTTTCCATTTATATGATATGATTACATCTCAGCCATGGATTGGGAGATTGGAGTACTAGAGCCGAGTCATCAATGAGATTGACACTGTGGTATGGAAACCATACCAAGAGTGTGAGGAGTGGGAGGATGATGCCATGGAGCTGCCATACACATTCAGGAGTAGGTATCTGATTGGGTGGATGCCCTATGTACTGGAGAGGCAGTTGGTAGACAAAGTGGGCAGGCAGTTTGACAAGATTCAGTGGATGCCATGGGGTTCTAGGATGTATGCTCGGATAGTGAGGGATCAAGCACACTTCAGGCCATTATTGTCATATAATTAGGTAGTGATGTAGCTAGTAGAGATGATTCCCTTTCCTTGGGATATGTGGCTAGAGATAGAGGATGCAAGGATGGATGCGGAGTATACTGCATATTGGGCTGAGCATCCATTTCCATGACTGACTGACCCAGGGGAGTAGCTAGATGGAGATGACGAGAGTGATGAGGATGATGATGGAGATGGTAGAGGTAGAGGCCGATGGAGGAGGCAAGGTGTGATAGGAGAGAAAAGAGTGACTCCATGGAGAGAGGGTGGAGAGGAGAGATAGGCTAGCATGGTGAGAGGCAAAGGTGGATTGCCTTTACAGATGCCAACAGCACAAGGTCCCAGATAAGTACGAGGATAGGGATAGGGATAGGGATGAGGATAGGGGCAGCCACAGGGACAACCATGTGTATAGGGGCAAGGGTAGCCACCAGAGCAGCCACAGGTACAGGGAGGAGAGGTAGAGGATGAGCTACTGGAGTTGAGGGAGATCTGCTAGGGATAGGTAGATGAGATCCAAGATCTTGAGTGGGAGAGGGATAGGCTCAAGAGACAACTGAGGGATACTAAGTGAGAGAGGGATCAAGCTATCCAGCATTACATAGAAGCTGAGATGGCACTAAGGGCAGGGAGGCAGGTGGTAGAGGACATAGGAGCTAGAGGAAATAGGAGCTAGATATGCTTATGTTCTGCAAGCCGAGGAGGAGATAGGCTACTGGAGAGACCTATACTATGGGGCTGTGCCACTAGAGCAGTGGGCTAGAAGCTCCCGTAGACCATCATAGATAGTGACGACCATTGGGGGGAGGGATAGGAGATAGGAATCAAGCGGTGGGGTCATGGGTCCTCCACCACCACCAGACAGAGGGGATAGGAGAGATGATCCTGGGGCAGGTCCTTGCAGGGCTCAGACTCCATCGAGGCCAGGCGGCTCTAAGGGAGGGAGTTCATTATAGCCTTAGAGGGCTCCCTATGTATCAGTTTTTATACCATTTTGTATGATGACACCTTCAGGTGATTGTAGCCATATGATTTTGACATCATTGTATCATGACACTTTATATATATATATATATATATATATATATATATATATATATATAAGATTCATCCTTGAGGCAACTATATGCATGTGTCCCTATATGATGAGATGTTTCATGATGTATGTTTCTATGTGATGCATGTATCTATGTGATGTTTATGATATGGATGCAAATATGTACATGATGCAATGCAATATTTTTGTTCTTTTATGTTTAATATGTTTATGCCAATGCAAATGTGAATGTATGAAATGCAGATGAATATGATAATGCAAAGAACTATTTAAATGATGAGAATGTAAAATGTGCTAACATGTGTTGTGTGCAGGATGTGATGTAACTGTGATATCTATATGTATGAATGAAATGCTTAATATGTGGTAATGCAGGTGCAACTACATGAAATGCAAATGTTTTTGGTGTGTCATTATACTCAATCATGTGATAGTGGGCTACATAGACTCAGGGATGATGGAGGTCAATCAAGATAGGGGGATGAAAGATGGAAGATATGGAAGTGAAAGAGCTTCTTGTGCATTATCATCATTGAGTTTTATTATGACAAAATAGGTTATGACAATCTAGGCATATGTTTGACCCAAAAAATCATTGTACCCGTTTGCATGGAGATCAGATAGTCACAAAAAAAGAATGCCCCAGTTCATACTAGACTCACAGTATCCTCATATTATTGGACAAGTCATAGCATTACTAAGAGACAATCCACAAACAACAAAGAAAAATAAAATAGGTGATGATACCCCATCCTCGCCTTTCTAGTCAAAGACATCCTAGAGATAAAATCTCTAGTCAGAGACATCCTAGAAAAGCTAAAAGACATGTCACCAAAAGATAAAATCAAAAGAAACCAAGACTCGACACCAACATCCACTGTAGTCAAGTATAGTGTCTCTTGTCACTTGTATAAGTCTATTTGATTGTGGTCACAATGTTTACTTTCACAAAAGGATAGACAACACTGAACCATAATGTTGTCTGAGTCTGTTGAAAGATTTGATTTGTTGAAGGCCATTTTTTTGTTGCTGTATCTCATCTAAAACTAACTGAATCCATGAAACTGATACTTTATTATAGAGAAGACAAAACTTTATTGCGGATATGTGATGCAAGTGATGTTTTATTGCAGATTGTGCACGGATAGGCTGAAGAAAGATGGAAGAAACTGTACTCCTCAGAAACAGGTGATTCTCTTAGTTCCACACCCATCACTAGATGTAGGATTTGCCTTAGCCACAAATAGGAGCTGATTTATTATGGATGGAAAGGGATGAAAAGGAATGTTATTATAAATGGCTAACCAATCTTGGGTAGATCAATAACAAGCCATGATGGGAATGGGTAAGTTTATTATGAATGGATAGGTTGTGAGTGTGTGCAAAGTGAAAGGATGAAATGGAATCCTGAAGGAGGGAGGAGCAATGTCTCTACACATGGTGCTGGTGACCCAGTTTTCACCATGGTACTTTCTCAGGGCACCACCGAAGTGGTTTTCACCATTGGACGAATGTTTTCTCTTTACTTTTTTTATTTTTCAATTTTTTTTGTGTCACAAGGTGCAGGCGTTGGCTAGGTTTTCACCAAGTAATGATTTTTTATTTTTATGATTTTTTTGTATTTTGAATTAGGATACTCTGAAGAGCTATGTGTAAAACTTGCGAAGGTGGATGTTGTTGATAGGATCCTCCAAAGGTTTGTCACCTAGAGTTGAAAGCTAATATGCACCAGATACATATGCTATTGTGATGATGTAAGGACCAAGCCAGTTTGGTTCGAACTTGCCTTTCTTCTCTCTATCTTGCTATTTTTTAGGATTTTCTCTAAGAACCAAGGCACCCACCTCAAATGTGTGAGGCTTAACCTTATGATTGTAACTACAACATTCCTTTACTGAATGATGTGTAGCTTGAGTGACTGTCTTCCTTGATAAAGGAACTAAGATAGAATTACTAGCATGTGGACTACATAGGCCCTTATGCATGTCACCTAAAGAAGTTTGGGCATCCCTGATAACAAAGTCCTTTGAGGAAGTTCCATTAAAGTTCCATGATGTATCTCCAAAAGAGGATGGATGTGTGGAACAAGTGGATGAGTGATGCAGGCTTATGATTGCGAAAAGAAGTGAAAGTAGGATAGCATGATGGAGACTTAGGATCAACATGTATGCTTTTTGACTTAAAATTGTAGGACTTTTTCCCCCAGTTATTTTCAAATTAGGGGAGATCAACTCTTGTTCTTTTTCTTTCATAGGATTTTTATCCTTGACTTTGATTTTTGTAGAGTCTAATAGCTTTTGATTTTGATTTGGACTAAAGGACTTTTCTTTAATTTTGACTTTTAGATTTTTCTTTTCATAGCTTGATTTTTGATGCCCAATGAGTAAGGGATTTTGTAATTCTTGTTGGTATGAGTCTAGGAGCTGAGTGGAAATGGAATGAGCGAATGGTATGGTAAAGCTATGTGAGTTCTTAAGAGGCATGGCAATATGCTCAATAGATTCTTTGCTAGAACCCCTCTTAGGACTATTGATATTAAGAGTTGCTTGCACCACTAGAGGAGATTTGCATTCAGACTTAGTAGCCACAACACTAGGTGGTTCAAACCCAATTCCTTGATATTGCAAATTGTTTATAGATTGTTCCTGTTGACTGAATACCTTAGGAGATAGTGAGACTTGATCAACATGAAATATATACTCACCACATCCAGTGTCTTTAATCTTGAACTTTTCTTTTAGCTCTGATTGTTTGGATGTAGAAGCTTTCAATGATTTTGGATCCACATATGTTGATAATGGAATTGCTTCTCTATTGATTGGGATTGTGATTTCTGATCTAGGTTGTAGATTGTTGCAATATATGAATGGATTTGGGTCAGCTTTGATAGTCACTTCAACTCCATTGTGTGGGAACTTTATACATTGATGATATGTAGATGGTACTACACTCATCTCATGAATCCATGGACGTCCTAGCAATATGTTGTATGTGAGATCAAGGTCTAGGACTTGACAAACCACATCTTTTGTAACTGGCCCAACTATGAGAGGCAAGATGATTGTGCCTTTGGATGAATGTTCCTCGTCATCATATGCTTTGATGGTAATTTTGTTTATAAAATTCACAACTTTATCAAAATATCCTAATTGTTTAATAGTACTCAATGTACAAATGTTTAGACCTGCTCCTCCATCTATCAGGACTCATTTTATTCAATGTTTGTGTAGGAAGGATTCAATGTGTAAAGGTGCATTATGTGGTTGACTTACAGAGCCGTCATCAGCTTTTGTGAATGTAAGGGAGTGTGGAATGGAAAGGTATCCCACCATGGCTTGAAACTAGTCCACGTTCAGATCAGTGGGGACAATAGTGTCTCTCAATATTTTGTCAAGAATAGCTTTATGTGCGGGGAATATGCATAAGAGCTCAAGGATGGAGATGACCGTGGGTGTCTTCCCTAACTATTCTACAAGGTCATACTTAGGCTTGGTTGATGAGGAAGCGGTATTTTTAGCTGGAGCACCTTGCAAAGTGAATTTACCTTGATGAGTTGTAACATTACATTCAAAGGTAGGTTTGGAATAAGATCCAATTCCTTTTAGGACAATCTTGTGTCTTTGGGTAGAATTCTCAGTTGTTTTGTCCTTGATGATAATGGTACAGACATAATTGTCCATTGAAATATGATTGATAGTTGAATCATAGTTATAGGATGCTCTGGTATAGTTGGTCTGGTCATCTGTGGCTTTAGCTTTTCCCTTGTCATGTTTTGGGAATGGTTCTTTAAATATTTCATGTTCTTGATTGGATGAGTGTCCTTCAATCTCAATGTCACCTCTATCAATGAGATCTTGTATGATGTTCTTTAGTCAACGATAGTTTCTTGTTTTATGTCCCTTGCTTTTGTCATATTCACAGTACTCATCATCATTCCATGAATTTGGTTTCACCTTTGACTCATATGGAGGAAAATCTGGAATTGTTATTATTTTGTTTGCCACTAGCTTCTTGAAAACTGATTCTAGTGGTTCTCCCAATGGGGTGTACTTCCTTCGTGACTTTGAAGTTGTTTGAGTATTCACCTAATTGTTTGTATAGCTTGATCTGAAAAAAATGATTTTAAGTCGCACTGTATTTCCATCCACAACACCATCATTGACTGTGTTCTTGTTTTTATTCCACAATCTTGGCTTGTCTTTTCCTTTATAGCCCTCTTTGTTTTCCTTGAATATTTTGATTACTCCTTGCTCAATTAGGACCTTCTCTATCGCTAAGCCTTTTTCAATGATGTCCTTGAAAGTGGACAAGCAATATTTTCTCAGTTCATAAACAATTTCTCTGTGGACATTCTAGGTGAACATCTCTACCATTTGTTTTTTGGAATTTCACAAGAGCATCTACTGGCTAGATTTCTCCATCTTTGTAAAAATGATGAAAAATATTCTCCATCCTTTTGCTTGGTGTTGCACAAAGTGCTGAATAATATGATTGTCTCTATGTTGATTGAGAAATGTTGGATAAATGCCTCTGCTAAGTCACCCCATGACTTAATTCCAGGTGGGAGTTGGGAGAACCATTCCATAGCTTGATCACCTAAGCTCTGTGGGAATAATCTCATCAAATATGTGTCTTCTGCTGCTACCTCAATGCAAGATATGAAAAACTATCTTATATGTGCCTTAGGATCTCCTTTTCCTCTGTACTTATCAAACTTAGGTGTCACAAAGTGTGTAGGAAATGAAGGCATTGGAATGCTTTTGTCAAATGGATAGGGACATATGTCTCTCACTGTGTAAGTTGGCTTCGGTGTATTTATATCCTCCATTTTTTTTTGTAAGTCCTTAATTTGTTGTTCCAAATTGTTCTTAGGTGGAGACCGACTTCTTGGACCATATCCTATGCCTAAACCACCGGGTGGAGGAGGAGCATGTTGCATATATGCATGGTATTGATCATACACATGTTTATATGGAGGAGGTCTATAATGAATTTGCATATAAGGACCACTTGGTATAGATTCATGATGAGGAATTGAATATTTGTTTTGTCCATGTATACCATACTCTATAGGCATGTCATGAGTTTGTTCTAGTGTGTTGCCCCCAAATTTGATGCAGGGTTTCCTTGTGTTGAAATTTTGATCATGCCTTTGGATATCCAATTACTTTGGTGGTTGGTCCTTAGCATTGGTATGTGATTGAGTATATTTTTTTGCATAAGAATTCCATAATGGTTTGTGAAGGTGAGTATCATATGCTTGACCATGTGTGTATGGGACCTCAGGTTTTTGAAACAAAGATGATGGTGATTCAGGCACGAAATGTGGTCCTCTATTGCATCCACTATTAGGCCTCCTTTGATCCATTTTGAGGTGAGGTTGTTGCAAAGGTCAATTTTCCATTATTTGAGACATGTCAAAATCATGAGGGATCTTAGCTCCACTTTGTGCCATCATTTGTAAAAAGTATTGTCTATCTCTCCTCATTATTTTCTCAACCAATCAATTGAAATGGGGATCCATAATGGAGTCTTCCACTTCTGCTAAATATGCTGAAATGTTGTCCATATTGTCATTGTGTACCATTGTTGTTTATCGTATCCATGTTCTCAACATTTGGAAAGTTTCTATATGCATCCATGTCAGGTAATGTAGTATGATCAAAATTAAAAAATATATCATTGTCATACTCATAGGAACTCATGTTTTCAGACTCTTGAGCCTCTTTAGCTTCTCTACTAGATTTTTGGGAACGGGTTTCAACCATGAACTAGGTATTGACCAAGATGTGTGAGACTAGATGAAAATGGAAAGAGTATGGAAGACCAAGAGTTGGATGGAATGTAAATGAATCTAAAGCTTACTTGCAATGTCTAAAGTGTAAGATCAAGTATGTATGTAGTATAGTAGGTGTGGCTTCCAAAGAGATGATAGTTTCTCTTGATGAGGTAAGTTGACCTTGACTCTAAGTAAGACTGAATGAGACCCAAAGGTGATAGACCTTGATAAGGGACCACTTAGCAAAATGTTGTTGTATGTAATGTGTTGACAAAGTATGATGAGGACAAGCAAGTGACCTTTTGACTCAAGTTTAGGAAAATGTGTATGTAATGTAAGGTGTAAAGCAATGATGGACTTTGTGAGACCCAAAGACAGGTTGAATGCTAGATGAAAACCCAGAGAGATACCTAGGAAGCTCAATAAGTCTGAAACTGACTGTTTCTTGTTTGCTGGATTGTAAAAAAAATTCAATTCTGAACACAGACAGGCCTGTATACTTCACATATGCGCTTAAATGACACAGACGTGATTATGTCAGAGACAGACGTGTTTATGAGATGTTGTAAGGGCAATGTTGGTCAAGAGAACACATACATGTTTATACCCTTCACAGATGCGGTTAGATGACACAGACATGGTTCTGTCAGACACAGACGCGTTTCTGAAAACTTTGTGCAATTTTTCTAATCTGTGAAGTGACTTGTTGTGACCAAATCTAAATATTTGAATTTTTTCCATGACAAGAGGACACAGTGTTGATGAAGACTCAATGTTTGTAAGTGTTTAGACTCAAAATGACTCAAAGAAAAGTGTGTTGTTTGATGTAAAATTGTTTTGCATACACTTGAAGACACAAAAGACATAATGTTTTGATGTTTGGTCTTGAATGTTTGATTGTTCAAAATAAGACAAGAATAATTCTTATGGTTGGCCAAGACAATAGTTGTTGATCCCACATGAGGCTACGCTATTCAGAGCGGATACTTAGATGCTTGACCCCATTGGCTCCACCCTCAGCACTCACTTCTTGGGGTAGCCAAGTATTAGTCCCCATGAAAAACTCCCTGTGGTGAACTTTGTATCTCTACTAAGAACCATATGTGTGTGGGCCACTCCAGAGGTCTAACCTCCTGCCCCAACAACTAGAAGGATTTTTCCTTCTAAAATAAAAAGGTGCTAGTAAGGGCACTGCTCATGTGGCCATACATGTGACACTTTCAGCTTTGTAAATACAGAAGAATCCCAGCTGGTAGGGGTTACGCCCTACAACTGATCAAATAAATTTGATCAAATGGGTTTATGGGGAGACATAGTGTGGGTATGAACTAATCAGCACACATTATCCATAGTTTTCACCATGAATATAGTTATTTATAGTGGTTTTGAAGAGATGGGTTTTCTTTGCTACCACTTGGGTCGTCCTCTCCTCACTAGTAGTCCTAATGACCACATGGGAAGATAGACCCTCTAAAGATTAAACAAAAAGAGCCTATTGCTCAAGATACAAAAGACACTAGTTCAATTTTAGTGCACCAATTGAAGTGTTTGCTAGTCTATGAAAATAAGGCACACAATAAAGATCAAAAACCCTTGCCAAGGTCCGACAAAAAAGATCTATTAGTAGTTTGGATTGTTTCAAATGATCACCCCTTCCTGCAAGTACACAAGTTAGGTTAATTTTAGATCCAAAAGACTTTGTGAACTAGGGGCCTTCGACAAAATGATTTTGCTTTCAAGACAAGCTGCACTAATTTTGTAAGCTAGATCTGAAGATTTTAGCTCAATATAAACTAGATCTAAAATCCAAATGACAAAAAACTGAATCAAAGAAACCAAAATGCAAAAATTGAACACAGACGTGGTTATCAATAACACCAACGCTAGATAAGTGCGCGAACACGGTTAGATCTGACATAGATGCGGTTCCCGAACATAGATGCAGTTCCTAAACATAGACATGTTTGGAGGCCTCATAGACGTGAATAGGGAAAATAGACGCGTTTCCTGGAATTTGCAAAAAAAAATAAAATGTCGAAGGCACAGACGCGATTCCAAATGTCACAAATGGGGTAGAAAATCAAAAATGCGATCCGAAGGTACGTAGATGCGAAAATGTCAAAATGTTGTCGGAAATGTCAGATCTGTAACTTCAAAAACACAAAATCTACACAAAAGATGTTATATGCAAAAGGGACAAGGGTCCCACCGGGCATGCCAAAATGTTTATGGTGAAAATGGAAACAACAATATTGAAAGGCTAAATGAATTCAACCACAAAACCCTAGCCTAACAACAACGAAGATCCACCATAACATATGAAGATTACCTAAGACAATCCAAATAAAATGAAATCACAATGATTATACCATCACATGTCCAATAGGGTTTGGATCTCCATTCTTCCTATCTCCATTGATCTTGCTTGATATATTTGCTCTCAGATTTTATGTGTGAACAAGAGCTCAACAAAGAACAAAAATGTGGTTGCAAGTAGGTTTGATCGCATATGAAAGTTCGAATGCTAGAATGCTTGTTTAGGATTGAATAGAATGTGTAGATTGATTAGGGTTGATAATGAATGAAGCATGTCCTTATATAGAAGACACTATATGAAATGGAGGGATAAGATTGAGAGGTGTAAAAGATAAATGGTCGGCTATGATTAGAGGGTAGGTAGAGGAAATGAGAAAATAATAAGAGGGTAGGTAGTGTAGGAATTAAGAGATGAATGACATGGGTCATAAGTAGAAAAGGATAATGAATTAATTAAATAAATAAAGATTTATTTAATTAATAGAAGAAGTGGGATTAATTAAATAAATAAAAGTATTTATTTAATTTAGAAAAAAGATAATTTAAATAAATAAATATATTTATTTAAATGAGAAATAAGGCTAGAAGAGGATAAATGAATTAATTAAATAAATAAAGATTTATTTAATTAATAGAAGAATTAGGTTAAAATAATTAAATAAATAAAATATTTATTTAATTAGACATGAGAATTTTAGGTGTCTACACCATCTACATCTACAAGCCCACAAAGTCATGACCAATCAACACCACATCATCTTTTGACTAGACTCTATTAGCGGCCCCACCGTAAGTCTTCTTGGTCAGCATGGGACATGTGGCATCATATTGTGATTCTAGGGTCCATAACTTCCTTGCAACTTCCATTGTGGGGATATGGGGGCCATCAGATTTGTTCATTCTTTAATGCTTTGCAAAGTGCCCATTAGCTCCTCTAGAATTTAAAATTTGGACACCTTTTACCTCAGGACATAAGATCACCATTAATTTTGAACACATGCAAATTGATAAGACTATTAGTAAACCGACCTTTACTACCTCAGAATCGGTAACACAAAACTTTGACCGGCTAAACTGCCAACCTTGTCAATTTCTACTAAAGACACATGTCATCATCTCGTGATGTCATGATCTTTATAATCCTTGTACTTTTGACCACAAGGAAATGTGAACCATCAAATATATCCTCTCTTTAATAACCTACCAAACTATTGAGGAATTTTGGACTTAGGAAAATATAAGCATGGGCACAAATATTTAAAGGAAAATCAGTCATGGGGAAATTTTTGCATGAGGCATAAGAAAATCATAATTCACAAACCGGTTGACCACCACTTAATACTTAGGGGAAAAAATGGCCTTGCCCACAGAATACAACCCTCAGGCTCTAAGTGAGAAAAGTAATAACAAAATATATCATTGATAGGGTTTTCTTCACAAAATGTAAGAAATTTTGATAAACCCTAAACCCTAGACTTTAGACCCTAGTAGAGAATGCAAATAAAACCAACAAATCCACATTTAAGCTCAAAATTAAAAATTATTGTGCAATCAATTTTCAGATCTATCAGTGGGTCTAGTTGGGGAGGCTCATTTCACAAGAATGGGGTGAGAAACTAGAATCTTTGGGTGAAATAGACCAACTGCAGGGCAGACCAAACAGATATCACCTAAATAGGGTAACTTCAATAGAAAGGAAACTACATTACCAAAGAAAACCTAACTAATTCTCATAGATAACAACTACTTTAAGAAAAGTAGAACCTCAAAAATTATCCATGAACAGGCAATTCAAGAGGGAATTTATTAATAACTTCATTGAGCATAGAGTCAGAAAAAATTTACTCTACCCCAAATTGTTTATGGCCTACAATGTCAAAGAACATGTGATGTCCCAATGCCATCTACCAATGTCAACCAGTGCTTTCCTCTATCATAAACATGATTTCCTTCTGAAAGCAATAAATTTAATTTAATAACATAAGTGGAAAACTATTTTTTAAACCTATTTGCTATTTTCACCCAACCACTATACTTAAATTAATCATTGCAATTATTGCTGAAAATCTAAAGCTTATGCAATGATATATAATATTTTTCATTATGTAACACATATGCATTGTACTAAACATAGCACACATCTTCACTGCAACCAATATCCCATTCTATAAAGACATCATCCAGTTGAAAAAAGAAAGTCTCATATTCTGGCACATAATTGAGAAAACATGCCTCACTTGCAACATCAGCCTACTTGCTAAAATAGAGACTCCCTGAAAAATCCACTTTCCTACTGATCATAGCGAGTAAACTATTATCAAGAGGAGGAAAAGGATTAGAGATGACCCCTTCATGTAATTGCATATCATTAAACTAAACAAATACTTCACCCTCCTACTCTATATCCAATTTAAAATTGACAATATTAGCAGCAAGAGAAAACTGATCATTGTTACTTATCATTAATTCAGGTATTACACCTTTATCTTTATAATATTCCATTTCAAAAGTTGATACAATAGTGTATAGATTCTCAGTTGTTTCTTCATATTAAGGGCTAAGAACAATATGAAAAACCTTCTCAAAAATATTATAACAAAGCACCAACTCATCTTCATCTGCATCTTCATCAAATACTGCATTGATATTTTCACTAAAACCACTACTCATCTTATCTTCAGGTTCATCAAGAATCAAGGAATCTGAATCAGAACTAGAAAAACACCCAACAATATAGTCCACACTATATTAATGTTCCATGTTAAGACATTCATAAGCCCCAGCAAAGCTGCCATGATTATTCTGATTCTTTTGAACTAGATTCCTCTCAAACATACAAGTCAACTCTAGGTAATTTTGGTAATGAGAGCAGTTTAAAACAGCCCGGTCCTTAATATTAGAAATGGCTTGTTCTAGGACAATCTCCTCATTTGTATACATCATGCTGCTTTCTGTCCCAATAATATTATTAACTAAAATTAATAGCATCTTATCATTTGAATTTTAATTATCATATATGATTAATTCCTGAGAGACTAAATTCGTATCATCAAAATCTTGCATACTTACATCTATATCAAACATAACACTTTCCAATTCTTCATACTCACTATTGGATCTATCTAAAACATAAGATTGCAAACAAATCTTCTGTGAGATCTCATTCCTAGAATAACCACTGTTACTGTCACTTGGTAAAGTGATTGACACCACATCCATCTCTATATCCAATATGTCAAGTAATTTTTCATTAACCTTTTCTTCATCAATATGAGGAAAACCCACTATCTAGGACAAGTTCTCTTCACTCACATTTTTGTTCAAATCACAATCAATAAGAGGGCCAATGTGATGAGTAGGGATATAAGGGTCTTGATATGGATCCTTATCTTCTAACTGATATCTTTGTTTAACCTCTAATATTGTGGGATAGCATACCCTGGTAGATAGATAACCCTTAGGGATTTCATACCTCAAATTGTTCTCAATATCCATGGCTATCCTATAAGGCTGATGCAAGATTTTAGGATCTTTATCTCTCAACAAATAACTCTCTTCCTCGTCAAATGCAGCCAAATAAACAATTAAGCATACTACATCATTTGGTCTATAATTGCTAGGAATATTATCCAATGCCCTAGAAAACCTAAGATTAAAAGTAGGTACTAATTCATCTTCTTCCTTATGGATACCCATGAATGTTTTCATAACTGAGCTTGGATTAATTCTTTCACCAAATTGTTCCATGAATGCTACCTTTAGCTCATCCCATGATGAGATAGAACATACTGGCATGTAAGAAAACTAGTCTCTGGAATTTTCCTTCAAAGACTAAACAAACAACTTCATGAAAACATCTTCCTAATTTATCTCAAAATCCTCCATTAATTCAGAAAATTCCTGCAAATGCTGACATGTTGATTCAAACTTTTTCCCACTAAACTCTGGTAGTTGTTCCCTAACCTTCGTAGGAACAGGATTTGGGAAACCTTGGATACCATTAAAATTAAATGTCTTATACCTTTCTATAAAGAAAGCTCTATGGTGACTTGGTAGAGGTCGTACATTTATTTTTGACTTTTCATAGGGAAGCATAGGCATATTTTCATTGATTTCCCTATTTCTTTCTTTTTACCGTAAATCTTAAACTATTATGTTGCATTTCTCAAAACATACTCCATATAATCTCATACAAAAAATGAGAACTGTGTCACGAGAGTATAAAAAAGTATCATTACCATTCCCTTCCTTAGTGCTTCTCTCACTCTTTAGGGAACATTTTTACATATAATTTTCATGAAAATACATTTGACTCATGAAAATCAAAATACCTGGAAATATTGAAGTTGTTGCTGCCCTTTTTTAAACTAAGACTTGCAAAATCTCCTTCAATCCTTCAAATATTTAACACTGATCTTTGATAGAGTTGCCACCTCCTTGCAGAGGACAAATACTCAAACAACTAGAATTCCTTCACAAGTCAAATTTGTTTCAACACAATACTGCAATACTCT
Source organism: Cryptomeria japonica (assembly GCF_030272615.1). Classification (NCBI taxonomy): domain Eukaryota; kingdom Viridiplantae; phylum Streptophyta; class Pinopsida; order Cupressales; family Cupressaceae; genus Cryptomeria; species Cryptomeria japonica. The sequence continues at coordinate 607,139,735 of NC_081408.1, read as the reverse complement.
CTTATCATCAAAAGGAATTATATAGATTTTGTCCTCAACTTGTTGGGGTACTTCATCATAAAAGCTCAAGTCTATTTCATCTTTTCTAAAAATTCCTTGGTTGTTTTCATAGATGCACACTAGTGCATAGATCTTAACAGTCTTTAGAGTCACCACTCACAATTTGTGAGGTATTACAAATAATCTTTGAAAAACAAACACATCTGGACAAAACTCTTTATAAACAATGAAGAATAGCAGATTTTCTAGCAACATTTATGAGAATTGACTCACACTGACAAGGGACAGGTTACGAAACTCTTCACTCTTTGTAGAAAGATTTTGTTCCTGTAATGCAGGAACAAAGCTCAACCATTAAATTATAAAAGACCTAGATAATTTTATGCAAAATATCTAGGAGAATCACCATTTTTATTGGTGCCCAAAGATGGGTTTATACTAACACAAGGCAGAGACCAAGTTGTTTTCTGCTAAAATATCTATGGAAAGTCACTTCCAACTATTAATATTCTTCAGAATTGGACCAACAATAACAAGGATGTGAGATCCTTCTACATTTTAGGCTCTGCAAAACTAGGGAGGGTGATCCCCATGCTAATTTGTGATTTCTACACCACACTCACAAATTATACATGAAACAAAGCAGATAGTCTCATATAAGGACTCAATAGAAAGGGAGAATGCTCAAGGATGGAAAATCCTTCAGTGATCCTCGACCTTAGGTTGGAACATGAGATGGGCAGGACAACTTTCAAAAAATACATAAAACTTTACAAATGATATTCTGATATTTTAAAAGGTTTTTATAGATTTCATCAGTTAAAAGAAAAACAAGGTTGATAAATAAAGCTAGTTACAAGCATCGATTAGTGCCTTACTCCATTGCGCACCAAAAAAATATACTATGTAAACCTGAAAATATGGCAGAATTTGATCTGATAACATAAGATCTAAGATAATACTGCCTTACAATATATCTCATTTGTAACCCCAACCCAAAACTACTTATCTAAAATCCTTGCATAAGCCCTATCATTCTACAAATTTAATTTAAGAGATTTAATTGACCCCTTGGGTCGAAGCATAAATAGAAAGCTACATACATCATAATAATGCACTAAACTAAATAAAATCTTGATTTATTTCATCTAAAAAAAATGATAGAATCATGCAATGGAGAGAAAAGAGTTAGAATTCTATTTTATTTGAACAAAATGCTATCTCTATCACAAGATACAATTTACATATAACTCCTTAAAATGGTATAGAAATTGACACAAAAGAATTCCTTTATTTACTCTGTAAAAGACTTTACAGTTTGTTAGCTTCACCTAGACTCACTACCAGAAACAGGCTTGGAAAAAACCCCAAGGAACAAGGAAAAAATGAACCTATAAGATATTCCCCCAAAAAAATCTGAACACTTCTTCTGGCCATGATTTCCCTTTTTATAGAATAAAGGGAGCAACAAGCCTCCAGCTAGAAGACACATGTCAACAACATATTCATTCCTAACAATTAGCCCTAAAAGGTTGTATGTAATTTTGTTACAAAATGTTTGCATATCCATGTACTGGTGCCTATGAATTATCATTCTTAACTGAAAATTGGTAGGAGCAAAATCATCTGAGCCATGTCGTTATCACCCTAACACCTTCAGATGCAGTGTAAGATGTTACGATTCTGTCCTATTGAGCATTTGACTTCTACGAAATGAAACAAGGTCCCGACAAGAAGAAAAGTCACCTCTAAACTAGAAGAGGAGCTTCAACCTTCATTCCCAAGATCAGAGGCAGTGGGAGGAGGAGTTAGGGGGGAAACTTAATGTTGGGGAGGGGTCGCAAATTCCATGTAGGTACATGGATGGATTTATTCCATTCCCTACCTAGACACATTCCTTTTCCATTCCTCTACGGGCTCTCTCTCAGAACCCCCTACCACCCAGTGATAGAGTAGAAGCAGAGGTTGTGCCATGCATGGCCTTTCTTCATAAGAAAAGGCTTTCACGCCCCCTCTAGCAATCCTCCCCTTTCACATCCCTTTTGGGAATAGACATACTCACATATGAGAGAAAAAAATCCATCCAGTATCATAGAGTATATTGCAATTCCATTTACAATTTTTCTCAAACATCATTCCCCTTACAAAAGAAAAAACTACACTCAAAAAATGAAAAGGCTTCATATTATCCTACCAATTCAATCACCACTTTGTTGCATTTATAGTTAAACAATACTTCATCAAGTAGTTCCTATTCATGAAACATCATCACTTTGGTGCTCTTAATTCAATCCGCCAGCTATGGACACTAGAAATCATGCATATCACATCCACTGTACCCTTATGTCAAGGTTCATCTGATGGGAGTGATTTTATCCTGATTTTATTCTTACATGGGTGTACATTCTTCTACCTCAAGATCTCTATCAACAAGCAAATATTTAAATTCATCGAAGAACTCATAATCCACCACACCTGAACCAGAAGCTTATCCTAATCCTTTCACATCTCTGAGATATCATCCTTTCCTTGTCAAATCAGTCCCTTGCTCAATAGAAAAATTGAAGATAATCCTCCTAGATTGAGTCGGCATCAAAATTTCCCAACTTGTCATTAATCATCTTGAATGGAGAAGTCTGTATCTTATTAATTTTGCCTCTCCCATGCATGCTATGACCAATGCTTTCAATGATCCCTCCTAATTTCACATTTGAAACTCAACTACAGATCTTACCCAGCCTGGAAAATCTAACAATCATTGCTTGTTGATGCAGCATTTGACTTTCCATCTACATCTGCGAGCCCAAAAAGTCATGACCAATCAGCACCACATCATCTTTCAACTAGACTTTGTCATCGGCCCCACCGTAAGTCTTCCTAGTCAGCTTGGGACACATGGCATCATCTTGTGATGTCACAGTTTGTAACTTCCTTGCAACTTCCACCATGGCGATATGGGGGCTGTCAGATTTGTTCATTCTTTAATGCTTTTCAAAGTGCCCATTAGCTCGTCTGGAATTTAAAATTTGGGCACCTTTTACCTCAGGACATAAGATCGTTGTTCATTTTTAACACATGCAAATTGATAAGACTATTAGTAAATCGACCTTTATTGAACCAGTAACACAAAATTTTGACCGGCTATACCACCAACCTTGTCAATTTCTGATGAAGACATGTGGCATCATCTCGTGATGTCATGGTCTTTATAATCCTCACACTTTGCACCACAGGGAAGCGTAAACCATCAGATCTATCCTATCTTTAACAACCCACTGAAATATTTAGGAATTTTTAACTTAGTAAAATATAAGTGCGAGCACAAATATTTAAAGGAAAACTGGTCATAGGCAAATATTTGCATGAGCCATAAGAAAATCGTATTTCACAAACTGGTTGACTACCACTTAATACTTAGGGAATAAAATGGCCCTGCCCACGGAATACAACCCTTGGCCTCTAAGTGGGAAATGTAATAACAAAATATAGCATTGCTAGGGTTTTATTCATAAAACATAAGAAATTTTGATAAACCCTAAACTATAGACTTTAGACCTTGGTAGAGAATGCAAATAAAACTAGCAAATCCACATTTAAGCTCAAAATTTAAAATTGTTGTGCAATCAATTTTTAGAGCTATCACACTAAAGGATGAAGAGAAATTGAACAAAAGACATGAGCAGAGACAGAGATGTAGAGGTGGAAGGTTTATTGGAGGAAGATTTCAAGGAGGAAGAGGAAATACCAGAGGAAGAGGAACCAATACAGATCAAAACAAGGGCAAGGAAGTGAGAAAAGAAGGTAATTCATACTAGAAGGATGATAAAAATTTCTACTAGATGAGAGAACCAGATGGTTACCATAATGAGAACTTTGGAATATAGGAGATGAGGACATTTAGAGGAACTTATTTTAAGTGTGGAGGAGAAGGACATCATGCATTCAAGTGTAAGAAGACAGAGGCTACCAGAAGAGAAGTAGTGGTGGAAGAAAACCCCACCAGATCAGATAGTAAACTAGAAGATGGAGAATTGTTGATGATGAGGAGAGCTTTGTGTCATACCAGAGGAGATGAAGAGCTCTTGTAGAGGAAGAATTTGTTCAAGACCAGATGTAAGGTATCATGTAAGTATTGTAAATTTGGTATTGATAGTGCTAGTTTAGATAATCTTGTTTTAGAGGAGATGGTGAATAAGTTGAAATTGGAGAGATTGAAACACCCTAAGCCTTACTAGATAGCATGGATTCAGGATGAACACAAGTTGTTAGTAAGTCAAAAATGTTTGGTGAAATTGAATATTGGGAATTATCATGATGAAGTTTTGTGTGATATTATGCCTATTGATATTTCTCATATTTTATTAGGTAGACCTTGGAAGTTTGATAGAAAGGCAATACATGATGGGAGGAAGAATACATACACTATTGTAGCCAATGGGATGAAGCAAACCTTGTTACCTTTGGAGGAACCTTTAAAGAATTAAATTTGTATGAATGCCATAATATATTTAGTACATGGAAGGAAATTCATGGATGGACTATGACATGAGAATGTGTGTTTTGCCTTAATTCCTAAGAAGATTGAGAGACCAAAATTGGAAGGAGAACACCTGGAAGAGATAAGAGATTTGTGGACAGAATATGAGGACATCATTTTAGATAATGTACCTAATGGATTGCGACCTATAAGAAGTATTAGTCATTGCATGGACTTTGTTCCTAGAGTTAGTTTGCCTAACAAAGTTGCACATCGGTTGACACCGACAGAGAATGAAGAACTAAATAGACATGTGTAGGAGCTATTGAAGAAAGGTTTAATCAGTGAGAGTCTGAGCCCTTATGCAGTACCAGAAGTATTAGCACCTAAGAATAATGGAGAATGGAGAATGTGTACTGATTCAAGAGCAATAAAAAAGATCACATTGAAATACCGGTTTCCTTTGCCTAGGATGGATGACATAATGGATTGTTTGAGTGGAGAAAAATAATTTACAAAGATTTGAAGAGTGGATATCATCAAATCAGGATCAGAGAAGGTGATGAGTGGAAGACAACATTTAAGACAAATGAAGGACTGTATGAATAGTTAGTGATGCCTCCTGGATTGACTAAAGCATGAAGTACTTTCATGATGTTGATGAATGAGGTATTGGAGAAATTCTTGTGTAAGTTTGTTATTGTGTATTTTGATGAAATTTTGATTTTCAATAAGATGAAAGAGGAGCATTTGTTGAAGTTAAGACAAGTTTTGCAAAGGTTGAGAGAAGAAAAGTTGTTAATCAATATCAAGAAGTGTACTTTCATGAAGGATAAGTTAGTCTATTTAGGATCTATGATATCTAAGGATGGTTTGAAGATGGATCTTGAGAAAGTGAAAGCTATTGTTGAGTGGCCTACACCTGAAAGCATTGGAGAAGTAAGATCATTTCATGAATTGGCTAGTTTTTACTAGAAGTTTATCAGAAAATTCAGTTCAGTTTGTAACCCTATGACTGAGACCATGAGAGGAGATTAGAAGGAATTCAAGTGGATCACTGGAGCAAACAAAAGTTTTGAATTGTTGAAGCAGAAAGTGACTGAGCAGCATGTGTTAGCTTTACCAGATTTTAGTAAAAGTTTTTCAAGTGGATTATGATGCAAGTGGAATAGTAATAGGAATAATCTTGAGTTAAGAAGGGAGAGTAGTAGCCTATTTCAGTGAAAAATTGAATGATTCCCGAAAGATATATTCAGCATATGATAAGGAATTTTATGCCATAGTTCAAGCCTTGAAAAAAAGGAGACACTACTTGTTGCCTAAGGAGTTTTTGTTGTATATAGATCATCAAGCTTTGTAGTATTTGAACAATCAGAGTAAGCTGAATCAAAGACACACCTTTGTGTTAAAGAATAGAAGTGGAACATCTAACAAAGTTGTTGATGCATTGAGTAGGAGAAGGAATTTGCTGATAGAAATGAGAGTGACAGTATTAGGTTTTGAAGATTTGAATACCTTGTATGATGAAGACCCTAATTTTGCAAAACCTTGGAAAGAATGTCGAGAACCAGTTATGGTTGATAGGAGAAAATGATTGTATTACTTCATTCAAGATGGGATGTTATTCAGAGGAGTTCAATTGTGCATACCTAAGAGTTACATGAGAGAGAACCTGATAAAAGAGAAAAATAGTGGAGGACTAGTTGGACATTTTAGCATCGACAAAATAGTAGTATTAGTAAGTGAGTAGTACTTTTGGCCCCAAATTCATAAGGATGTTAAGAGATATGTGCATATTTGTAGAGTTTGTCAAGTTGCAAAAGGTAGTAGTCAGAATGTGGGATTGTATAAACCTTTGATAGTACCGGTAAGACCTTGGGAGGATATAAGCATGGGTTTTGTACTTGGATTGCCTAAGACATTGAGAGGGAATGATTCTATATTTGTGGTAGTGGATATATTTTAGAAGATGGCTCATTTCATACCTTGTAAGAAGACATAAGATGTATTGCTTGTAGCAGACCTATTTTTCATGGAAGTGGTGAGATTGCATGGATTACCTAAGAGCATAGTTTCAGACAGAGACACTAATTTTTTTGGCTATTTTTGGAGAACACTTTGGAAGAAGATGAAGATAGATTTAAAGTTCACTTCTACTTTTCATCTACAGACTGATGGATAGACAAAAGTTGTTAACCGGAGTTTGGGAAATTTGTTGAGATGTTTAGTGGGAGATAAAACTGAAAGTTGGGATTTAATCCTTTCACAAGAAGAGTTTGCCTGCAACAATTCAATGAATAGACGTACTAGAAGAACACATTTTGAGATTGTTAATGGAATTCATTGTAGAGGAATATCAAAATTGAGAGACATTAGTAGTAAAGACTGGAAGAGTTCAGAAGCAAAAGATTTTGCAGATCACATGGCAACATTGAATATTCAGGTTAAACAAAATTTGGAAGAAATGAATAGCAAATATAAGGAGAAGGTAGATGGGAAGAGGAGACATAAGGAATTTGAATTTGGTGATGAAGTGATGGTATATCTAAGAAAAGAGAGATTCCCGATTGGAACTTATAATAAGTTGCAAATGAGGAAGTTTAGGCCTTCCAGGATTTTGTGGAAGTTCAGTTCTGGAAATGCATATGAAGTGGAGCTACTGGATAATATAAGTATTTCACGTATATTCAACATTGAAAATCTTCATGAGTACCATGAACCAGAATTTAGTGAGGATGGTGTTGTAGACTTTGAGAAACAGTTACCCCAGAAGGAACCAGATTAGATTGAAGAGATTTTGGACAATAGGATTGGGCATATACCCAGAACAGTCAGTATAAATAATATCTTGTGAAGTGGAAGGGTAGACTAGTTGAAGATTCATCTTGGATTTCTTAGGCAAAGGTAGACCCCCTTGGTTTCCCTTTGATCCCAACAAAGTGGGAGGCTCACTTTTTGATTAACCCCGAAAGTCTGATGCAGGAGCATCCCCGGTTCACAACAATCTTGCATCAACCAAAAACATTTTCCTTTCTATTTTGTTTTCTGTTTGCAGCTTCTATTTTCCTTTCTGTGCATCCCAATTGTGGCTCACTAGATCCTATGGAGTTGGATTTGATCATCTTTCTTACTTTCAGACCACATCTCATTTGGATCATTTTCTAGCAAGATATCACTACTAGTTTCCATGACAGTTTCTTGTTACTGGTTGTTCTTTGTTACCAATTGCCTAAGACCTATTCTTGTGATCTTTCCGAACCCATTTCAAATCTTGTGGAGCCTTGGGTGTTGATTTTGATATTCCTTGGAATGTGGCTAACCTTTTCCCATGATCTATGTTTCATCCTTTAGATTTTCTGGAGGAATCTCTTGGAAGAGGCTAACCTTGTTATTTTCATGTTAGGCCTTGTTCTTCGAGTTTTGATCCCTTTTGTGCCAACTAGATCCTTTGGATCAATATATATATTTGTAATTATGCTTTAGAATGTAACAAATCAGAGAATCAGGTAGCTAGACTATGCATAGAAGATAGATATTTTGATACAAGGTCCTAGTTGTGACCTATTATACCAGGCCTATGAGTCGGTATGTTGTAACCTGATTTTTACCAGTTGGATGTAATATAATTTCATATAATAAATCAATCTATTTTGCATTGCCTCCATCATATCTTTGTGTTTCTATTGTGTTTACTCTTGTTGACCAATCTGGATTGATCTTCTTGAGGTCCCTCCTCACTGGTGACTACTTCAATCTCTTTCTACCTAGGGTGTTTGATGCAGGAGAATCCCCGGTCTATAAGAAATCTTGCATCAACAAAAAATATTTCATTTTGGTTTAAGTTCAGTGTGCAATTTTTTGTGTTCTCGGATAGGTGTCATTAGTTGGTTGATTTTCATTACAAATCCTACTTTTGGTTTCTAGGATAGTTCATTTGCTTAATTCTAGATTTTTAGTCCATTTGGATTCTTTTCTGGGTAGTTATTGCTTCTGGTTTGACTATTTCTAGGTTTCAGGATAGTTTTTGAGCTTACTGGTGGGTTTTCCTTCATTCCCAGAGTGGTTTCTTGGCATATGGATGTATTTGGGGTTTTGTCTAGTGTTCTTTGGCATGTGGTCAACCTTATTGTTGATCCACACTTCTTGGTTGTTATTTTCCGAAGGACTTTCTTTCATTCTTAGGGCTAACCTAGTTACACGTTTCATTTTTCCTACATTGGTAAATGTAATCTTTTGTGGCCAACCCATATATGTTCTAGAGGGTATATATATATGGTATTATGTAATAATTTATGGGACAATAGAGATCGAAATAAGGATTTAGATTCATGATTAGAGATCTGGTTGACTCTGAGAGTTCTAGATGGATTTATTTTGGCATGTTAGCTTGCATATAACCAGTTGACTACCAAATGTTTTATGATGATTGTATGATGATAACTGGTTGGTTACCGAAGGTTTTAAGACAATAATTTGATCTTATTTTGTAATCTTTCTATGTTTTATTATTACGTTCGTTGTGTTACTCTTGCTGCATAATTCGGTCAGTTCTATTTTCAGGATTCATCGGTTATGGCTACAACACACATGAGGATGGAAGGTTTGATACTCTTCCCATGACATGATATTAGGAGAAGTCATCTATGTTAATCAAAGAAACCATAAAAACAAGCATTGGAACATAAGAGGTATCACACAACATCTTTATTGCACAATCATTGAAATAAATTAAGAAACCAAAGTTCATATTTATTTTAACATATAACTGTTGGTATTTTGGTATGTTTTTGTCCTTGATGTCAACACCTACTGAAAACTAGCACTTTGGAGATCCAGCAACATTCACCGGCAAGCAATTAACTATTGCACAGTTACTGGTATATGGTTCACCAACAGGATATAATGTTCACCGATACCTGGAATGATATGGAAGACACTTGGTAATGTCAAAGACATCATGTGGATACTTTGTTTTAAAAAATTAATCATTGGTATATTCATATTTGCATATTTTCTTTTACCAGCAAATAGGTCTAGGGTTATCTAGGGTTACACTGATAGGTTTATCCTTTCCAGATCAGCATGACACACTATGGAGATGTTTATTATTGTTGTAAATGCATTAAGCTGACATGTTCAATCGATTATTACATCGGATATTATATGTAAAATGTTTTATTGTAATATCTTGTAGAGCTAACCTACTTGGTCTTAGGTTATGGTATAAATGTAAGATCTTATTTGTAAGATCGAATGTGGAATGCGTAAAAGAATTGTGTGAAAGTATATGCAAGATTTAGCAGAGGTATACATGAAGACATCATTTGAAGGTGAAGCTAGGTTTTTGTAGAAGCATATCAACATTACACTGGTACTGAATCGAGCATATGAAGATGCTATTTTGTACAGTACATTCTTATTGGATTTAACCATCCAACTGTAGTCAGTGTGACTCCCATTTCGTGTTTGAGTAGTGAGCTCTAGGCTGTTGGCCTTTTTGCATGTACAGACCCCAATTATGTACACTTACTATCTATAGTAGTATCATTTGATTGTGGGTAAGGTTTCGCATCATGGTTTTTCCCCTTACAGGGTTTCCACATACAACTATTGGTGTTATGTGTTGTGGATGACTTTATGTTTATGTTTCATGCATTAATCCTTACCGGTATAGTAATTTACTGTTAACACTGTCTACCGGCATACTTAACCGATGCACTGGTATTAAGCATTAAGCTGGTTAAATGGTTTTTGGTTTAAATTTATTAGACAACTGATTCACCCACTCCCTCTCAGTTGTCTCTAGGACCTAACAATTGGTATCAGAGCTTAGTCCTCTTTTGCAGAAGTTTAACAACTTGAGGAGATCAAATTGTTGGTTTTTTGGTATGGTTTTGTCATTGATGTCAACACCTACTAATACACCTACTTTGGAGATCTAGCAACATTCACCAACAAGCAGTAAACTATGCAATAGTTACTAGTATATGGTTCACTGGCAGGATATATTGTTCACCAGTACCTGGAATGATATGGAAGACACTTGGTAATATCAAAGACATCATGTGGACACTTTATTTTGAAGAAATAATCATTGGTATATTCATATTTGCATATTTGCTTTTACCGGCAAATAGGTCCAGGTTATCTAGGGTTACACCGGCAGGTTTATCTTTTCCAGATCAGCATGACACACTATGGAGAATAATTATAATTGTTGTAAATGCATTAAGCTAACATGTTTAATCGATTATTTCATTAGATATTATATTATATGTAAAATGTTTTTATTGTAATATCTTGTAGAACCGACCTACTAAAATTGGTCTTAGGGTATAGTATAAATGTAAGATCTTATTTGTAAGATCAAGTGTGGAATGCGAAAAAGAATTAAGTGAAGGTATATGTGAGATCAAGTAGGGATATACATGAAGACATCATTTGAAGGTGAAGTTAGGTTTTTGTAGAAGCATATCAGCATTACACCGGTACTGAATCAAGCATATGAAGATGCTATTTTGTGTAGTACATTCTTATTGGATTTAACCATCCAGCTGTAATCAGTGTGACTCCCATTTTGTGATTGAGCAGTGAGCTCTAGGTTGTTGGCCTTTCTGCATGTGCAGACCCCATTTATGTACACTTACTATCTGTAGTAGTATCATCTGATTGTGGGTAAGGTTTCCCACCATGTTTTTTCCCCTTACAGGGTTTCCACGTATAAATATTGGTGTCATATATTGTGGATGACTTTATGTTTATGTTTCATGCATTAATCCTTATTGGTATAGCAATTTACTATTAAAACTATCCACCGGCATACTTAACTGGTTTACCGGTATTAAGCATTAAGTTGGTTAATAAGTTTTTGGTTTGAATTTATTTGACAACTGATTCACCCCCCTCTTAGTTGTCTTCGGGACCTAACAATTGGTATCAGAGCTTAGTCCTCTTTTGTAGAAGTTTAACAACTTGAGGAGATCAAATGTCTACTAATTATTTCAAGAAGGATAGTCCTAAACTTGATGGAACCAACTATGGGATATGGAAGATCAGAATGGAGACACATCTAAATTACATTGGTAAAGACATATGGGAAGTTACTAAGAATGGTTATACTGCTGCTGTAGCTAGTCAGACTTCTCCAACTACTTTAGCCAAAGACGAAGAAAATGATTGCAAAGCAAGAGAAGAACTTTTGAGCGCATTATCAAATCAAAAAATCATGGGATTATTAGATAGGTCTACTACTAAAGCTATTTGGGATCATTTGGAAACACTGAATGAAGGAGATTCCATAGTCAAAATTGCAAAACTTGAAAGCTTCTGAGTCAGGTATGAACATCTGAAAATGGAAGAAGATGAAAGGATTTATGTTTTTATGGATAGAGTAAATGAAATTGTTTTGGGTATCAAATGTTGTGGAGGAACCTTGAGTGTGTTAGGATTCCCATAGATACTAAGAGGGGGGATGAATTAGTATCTAACCAGTGATAAGAATTTCTTAAGTTAAAACATGCAAAACATAAAATAGCAGTATACCGGTATGCAAGAATTAATGCAATAAACAAAATTAGAAACATCCACATGAAAAGAACACCATAACACAAGATGTTTAATGAGGAAACCTAGGGTGGGAAAAAACTTGGTGGGATTTGTGACCCACAATATTCACTGACTGGCCAATAAGAGAATATTACTTGCAATAGGGGCCTACACATGTAGGAAGGCCAACTGCCTAGAGCTCACTGCTCAATGAGAAGTCACACTGACTTACAATGAGGATTATACTAATCCAAAGATCTATACTATTTTACAATAGCATCTCTAATTCCAGATTCAGTACCGGTTCTAACTCTGTTCTTTACATATACCCTTGATCTATAATTCGCACATTAGGTCTGCCTAATAGTTTTCTTTTATGCTCGCTACCTCACCTCTCTAAATGTCTACAATGATCTCCTTTATATACAAGAGTCATTTTACAATTTGCCAAGTCGGCTTACAATAATAAATAAAATATTACATATCAAAAATCCTGTCGGCCTTATGCTGGTATACATCTTTTCTTCTGTGCCAATGGTGGTGCCAGTGTAGAGTGATCTTGTTGATGTCAGTGCACTGTCTTTCTTGTGTAATGCTTTGCCGGTATGAAGTCTTGCCAGTGCCATAGGATTGCAAGGTTTCCATCAATGACAAAACCTTTAATCACACACAATATCTCATTAGAGTGTCCATATGCCAACAATCTCCCCCTTTGGCATTGATGGAAACACTCATGAGAAATTTCAAAAAGTGTCCAAAATGTGTCGTCCAAAAAAAATTTACCAAAAAGAATGTTTACCAAAAATATGAAGGGCTCCCCCTGAGCATATGATTCCTGTTTTTGAACTTTCTCATCCTACTACTCCCCCTTTGGAATCAATGACAAAGGTTGTCAGGATGTTAGTAGAGTTTGTAGTCATATCCTCAGCCTTGTAGTTGGGTAGTTATTATCTAAAAAAGATCGCCCAAAATTAAGTTTATACTATTCATAAACATTTTGCTATCTTTTAATGTTGTTTCTGTCCTCTTCATAGTATCGGTGAGATGTTGTAATTGCTCTGCCGATGTTTTACTTCCCTATGCTAATGCCTCTGAGATTTCCTTCCGCAGAGATGCTAGATAGTCCAATATTGGACTCAGTTTGGATCTCAAGTGTTTTGCCTTGTTTATTATTCTCTCTTTCTCTCTTTCCTGTTTAAGCACTTCTTCCTCAAATTTGCTAACTTATCTTCAAAAACAAATAGTGAATCTGGTGAGTTGACAAAATTGTCTACAAGCTTATTTATCTCATCCTATGTCTTGCTTATTTTCTTGTCAATATTTATAGTCAAGAAGTTTGTTTTGCATGTGTCTTTGTACAGATTTTTATATTCTTTCAACAAACTACACAGTTCCGGTAGAAGTGTGTCAAAGTTTCTATTACACTTCTTTATTTCTTCTTCAAAGAATTTTTGTTTCTCCTTTTCTACTATGTCCTTTACTGATTCTTCCTTTATTTTATCAATATTTCTAGAAATGTATTTACATAATGTATCCAACTGTCCTAAAGAATCTTTATTATCTATATTACAATCAGGAGCAATTATCTTCAAAATTGGTATTGAATCATCTATTGCTTTGTAAGCCTGTGAGCTGCAGTCAGTTATTTTCTTAATGGATTCAAGCAATACCTCAATCACATTAGTTGACTTGAATGTTGATGATGATCCAAAAGTTTGAGTACTAGTGGAAGTGACCATGCTTGTATTGACCTTTGGTAGGTTAGTTTGTGTTTGTATTTCTTGTAGCACTAGTTTTCCTGCTTCATTACTTATCGATGGCATTGTTTCCTTGTGAGCCTATTCCAGAGCCTTTAGCTTTGTTGGTTTCTCTGTTTGTGCCTCAGATTCCATCTTTTTCCCTATATCCTCTGCCAGTTGCTCTGTATCTCATGTTACTAGAGGCTTTTTAGCCATATCTGACTTTTTAATTGTATCTTTATCAATTATTATGTTGATCTTTTGGGTATCAACATTTACAGTGTATAGGACTTTAGGATTTGGATTACTATCCTCTACATCCATGCTTTCTACTACCGATTGGTCTTCAGGAGTTGTGATTTTCACAGGTGGAGGTAGGTTGTCTTTAACCTATATGCTTGGAGGTCCACCAACTTTGCCTTTGCCTTTGTCCTTATCCTTCTGATATACCTTAATAGGCTTGGGATTCCTATATTTTTCTTGTTTTTCCTTTTCAACCAAGAATATGTCCCAACCATCTTCTATTTCCTCTGTAACTTCTATAACTCTTCCTGCCATCAGTGAAATATGTTGGTGTGTAGTGGAGAAAACAGTCTAGTTTTCTTGAGCAATTAGATCATCAATTAGATAGCCCATTTTTGTTACCCAGATTGTCCTTGGGATGACTGCTTCCATCCATATTTCATCCTTTTTAATAACAAAGCATATATCATCTTTGTATTTATCTACAATTTTCTGAGATAACCTTATCCTTTTCTTCATTTTTGTCTTTAATGCTTGGAAAAAGTCATGAATGTTGTTTTCCTTGTTCTCACCCATGGTATTAAATAGTTTTGTCAATTGCTTTCCTACCGGTATGTCATATCCTAGTTCTTTATATCCTATACTGGGAACCTATTTTGTTACATGAAGCATTAGGCATACTAACAGATTTCCAAATATGAAAGTTCTTTTCTTATCCTTCTTTATCTTTCCAAGGTTGTCTATTAGTTCACCCTTTAACCATTCATAGATGTCAATTTTTGCATTGTCTGTTATCATATCATAAGCACTCTTAATGCATAAACTTGAAACTAAGTTAATTCTATTACCATGAGTGGCTTTGTAACCTAATATCATACTTAAGAATCTCACATTTGTATCCTTTACATCGTTAACCCTTAGAGATCTTTTATCAAATGTTGCACCTATTAGGTCTATGACTAAATTATTTGAAACCTTCTTATTTTTGTCTGGTCTTTTACTAGTGGCCGGTAACCCTGTGACAGCCTTTACCACTTCCTTGGTGATCTTATGAATTGCATCTAACTAGAAAAATTCTCCATGAACTCTGCTTAACACTATCCTAATCATATCTTTAGGAAATTCAGGAATGCTAAGGATTTTTGTGAATCCTAGGGTTTCAATAACCTTGTGTTCAGCTTTAACATTGTTGGTATCATCACATATCTCGGTTTTATACATGGTTTTGATTTCCTCATCTCCTAACTCTTCAATATTGCAGTGGATGTACATTCTAGGGTCTTCAGCATATGCAACACCTTTAGGAATTTGAGAAAATGCACCTAAGGTATCATCCTTCTTTGCTGTTTCAGGGACTAACTAAAATACGGGCCTAGGTCTTTTAATTACTTCCACAATAGTAGGGTTCACTATGTATTCAATTTTAGAGGTGGATGCCATGATTAAATACCTTTTTCTGTCTTGGATGAGTGATTTCTTGGAGTTTGCTTGCTTCTTGCTCGAAATTCCTTAGCTCTGAATCTTTGCGCTCTTTGAAAGTTTGAAATCACAGTGAAATGAATTGGAGCCAAAACCCTATTTTATAGTCTTTTTCGCTATCTACCACATTAATTGCATGTCGGTTAAGTATTCACTTAACATTTTTTTCTGGTTATGTAATTTTCAACTTCTTATAACTGAGGGAATAATAGCACATGTGTCATTAGATTGCCAAACCCTCAAGGATATTTTCTTCAATTAGATGAAGAACTTCCTGCCAGTGGAGCACTACTTTATCTTGCTAGTGAAGCATCACTCTATCCTATCAGTGAAGCATTTGTTGGTTCTACCAATGGAGGATTATTCCCAATGTTTAGATCAGCTTTTCTAATCCATTGCTTTGAGAATTCTTGCTTAACCTCTTCAACTTTTTCTTTTCCTTTCAAGCTAGCACTGTTGTTGTCTACCAATGTACTTTTACTTCTACAAAATTTAGCAATATGCCCAATCTTGTTACATGCATAACAAGTTACATTATTTTTCTAAATAGCTTTCCCATAACCTATGCCAGTTTGTGTTCTGCATTGATTAGATAAATGTCCAAATCTTCCACAAACATAATATCTCACATTCATTCTGCAGTTTTCAGAGTTATGACCAACTTTGTTGCATTTGGAACATTGACTGGTGGGTGTATTGATATTCTGATAATTCCTAGATCTACATTCATTTTCCCTATGACCATACTTATTACAGTTAAAGCATTTTCCATTGAATTTATAACCATTAGGTGGTCTTACCGATTTGCTATGATCCTGAGTATTTGCAGTACCAAAGGTTTCTCCAACTTCAAAGCCAATTCTAGAGGTGTCACCTTTAGGTTTTTGATTCTTCAATAAGGTACCAAGTTCTTCTGAGCTTTTCTTGAATTTTTCTTTATGTTGATTTACGATTTCCAATTCCCTTTCCAAGATTTCTTTTTGTCTCATTAGTTCATTTGAGTCATTCTGAGTATGCATCAGATCTATCTTCAACATGTCATTTTCATAGCTAAGTCTTGTGCTCTCATTTGTTGCATCACTTAGTCTTCTAGTAAATTCTTCTTCATTCTTCTTTCTATCCTCAATCTCTTTGCAAAATCTTATAGTCATATCTTGCATTTCATTTTTTGTTGTCATGATCTCTTGTTTCAGGTTGCTTATCATATCATTAAGAGATTCCTTTTCATCATTCTCATTTTGCAATTTTTCACAAAGTTCTCTTCTCTTATTTCTTGTAACAGTAAGATTGTCTTGAAGTGCCTGAATGATATCTTGAGCTTCTCTTAAATCATCTTCTAATTTGATATTTTTCAACTTCTCTACATCATAGTCAGTCAGAGCTCCTTCAAGTTGCTTCATCAGATTTTCCATCTTTACCAGTGTCAAGATCTTCCTCAAGTTGTTAGGCTTCTAAAAATAGAGGACCAAGCTTTGATACCAATTGTTAGGATTCCCACTGATACTGAGAGGGGGGGGGGGTGAATCAGTATCTAACTAGTGATAAGAATTTCTTAAGTTAAAACATGCAAAACATAAAATAGCAGTATACCAATATGCAAGAATTAATGCAATAAATAGAATCAGAAACATCCACATGAAAAGAACACCATAACACAAGATGTTTAACGAGGAAACCCGGTGTGGGAAAAACCTTGGTGGGATTTGTGACCCACAATATTCACTCACTGGCCAATAAGAGAATATTACTTACAATAGGGGCCTGCACATGCAAGAAGGCCAACTGCCTAGAGCTCACTGCTCAATGAGAAGTCACATTGAATAACAATGAGGATTATACTAATCCAAAGATCTGTACTGCTTTACAATAGCATCTCCAATGCTAGATTCAGTACCGGTTCTAACTCTGTTCTTTACATATACCCTTAACCTATAATTCACAAATTAGGTCTACCTAATAGTTTTCTTTTATGCTCGCTACCTCACCTCTCTAAATGTGTACAATGATCTCCTTTATATACAAGAGTCATTTTACAATTTGCCAAGTTGGCTTACAATAATAAACAAAATATTATATATCAAAAATCCTATCGGCCTTTATGCCGGTATACATCTTTTTTTTTGTGCCAGTGCTGGTGCTAGTGTAGAGTGATCTTGTTGATGCCAGTGCACTGTCTTGCTTGTGTAATGCTTTGTCGGTATGAAGTCTTGCCGGTGCCATAGGATTGCAAGGTTGCCATCAATGACAAAACCTTCAATCATACAGAATGTCTCATTGGAGTGTCCATATGCCAACAGAGTAAGGATGAAATTGTTTCAAAAATCTTAAGAGGTTTGCCACCGGCATATAAAATGAAGGTTACTACTATAAATGAGTTGAGAACAATGCCTAATACATTAGTAACTAGGGATACATTGATTGGAAAACTTTTAGCCTTTGAAATTGAGGAATTTGGTCCTATTGCTATAAAGACTAATTTGGCCTTTAAAGCATCAACATCATCTGCTCCATCATTTGACAAATCAGACTAGAGAGCCTTTTATGCAAGAGAACTTGAAGAATCCAGAAGGGAGAATGAAGAGCTTGAAGAGCTTGAAGCACTATTTGCAAGGAAAATGCCAAAAGGTCCAATTAGAAGTAAGTATGAAGGTAAAGCACCCTTTAAATATTTTAACTACAATAAGATTGGTCATATGGCTTCAAGATGCCCTAGTAAATATTAGAGATATATATTTAAAAAGAACAAAGATAAATCTTGTTACATTGTTGATGAAGGTGTGATTGATGATTCTGATGAGGATCCAAGAGACAATGGATGGGTTTTTGTTGCTGTAATAGAAGGTCAACCAGCACCTACTGCTCAACCGGTAGAACAAGCCCTAGCAGCTAAAGTTCAAGTAAAGGATGAATGGATTATTGACTTAGGATGCTCACATCATATGACTAGAGACAAAGGTAAATTCTTGAACTTTCAAGAATTCAATGGAGGTTTAGTAAGATTTGGAGATGACAAAGCCTGTTCAATCAAAGGTAAGGGTTCAATATCTCTTGATGGTAAACATAACACTGACAATGTCTACTATGTTGAAGGATTAAAGCATAATCTTTTAAGTGTTGGTCAATTAGTTGAGAAGGGATTTTAGTTACATTTTAAAAATGGAAAATGCATAATCATGAATAGAACTGGTTCGGAAATTGCAATCAGTAATCAGACTAGAGGTAATATCTTTCATTTGAATAACATTGAAAAGGCATGCTTAATTGCACATATAGATGAAAGTTAGTTATGGCATAAGAGGCCATGTCATGTAAACTTTGATTGCATGGTAAAAATTAGTACTTATAAGGCAGTTAGAGATCTACCTAAAATTGTGAAACCTCATAATATAATTTGTAAGGAATGTCATTTTGAAAAACAAGTTAGAGCTAGTTTCAAAAGTATTCTAGAAAAATCCAATATTGCTCTTGATTTAATTCACACTGATTTATGTGGTCCAGCTAGAACTAGAAGCTTACAAGGTGATATATATTTCATGCTAATTATTGATGATTATTCTAGAATGTGTTGGGTTACTTTTCTCAGAGAGAAATCAAAAGCACTTGGAAAGTTCAAACTATTCAAAGCAATGGTTGAAAATGAAACTGGTAAGAAAATCAAATGTTTAAGATTACATCAAGGAGGAGAATTCACATCTAAGGACTTTAATACATTCTATGAAGTGAATAGAATGAGAAGACAGTTATCAGTACCTCGAACACCACAGCAGAATGGAGTTGTTGAAAGGAAAAATAGAACTATGTTGGATGCAGCTAGAAGTATGTTATCAGAAGCAAATCTACCACATGTGTATTGGAGAGAGGCAGTATGCACTACTGTCTATACATTGAACAAAGTTCACATCAAAGGTGAAACCGGTAAGACCCCTAATGAACTATGGTTTGGTAATACTCCTCCTCTTAAGTATTTCATAATTTTTGGAAGTAAATGTTATATTAGAAGAGATGAGTATATTGGCAAATTTGATTCTAGAAGTGATGAAGGAATATTTCTTTGTTATTCATCTAAGAGCAAGGCATATAGATGTTTTAATAAAAGATTGCAGAAAATTGTTGAGAGTACAAATGTAAAGATTGATGAACAATTCAGAGGAACTTCAAGGTATATAGACTCTGAACCGGCAACAAAAATTGTGACAAATGAACCTATACTGAATCTACCCGTACAAAAAGAAGATCCAGTTACCCTGGTATCATCAGAAGATTCCACAATAATTGAAGAACAACAACAAACTAAGACACCCCGATATGTAATATTGAATCATTCTGAAGATCAGATAATTGGAAAAAAATTTAAAGAAGTTATGACAAGAGGAAGATTGGCAAATGAAGCAGTATGTCTTATTTCTCAAATTGAACCATCATCTATCAATGAGGCATGTGAAGATAAATTTTGGATTAAAGCTATGGAAGAAGAATTAGGACAAATTGAGAAAAATAATACTTGGACATTAGTTCCCCGGCCTAAAGATAAGAATGTAATTGGAACTAAATGGATATTTAGAAATAAACTTAATGAAAATGGTAAGGTTGTCAGAAACAAAGAAAGACTAGTGTGTAAGGGATATTCTCAAAAAGAAGGAGTTGATTACAATGAAACCTTTGCACCGGTAGCCAGAATTGAGGCAGTTAGATTATTCTTAGCTTTTGCAGCTCACAAGGATTACAAAGTTTATCAAATGGATATTAAATGTGCATTTTTTAATGGAGATCTTGAAGAAGAAGTATATATTGAACAACCTGATGGATTTTATTTGATAGATGACAATGATATGGTTTGCAGCTTAAGAAAAGCTCTGTATGGATTAAAACAAGCCCCAAGAGCTTGGTGTGCAAGGTTGGATAAGTATCTTTTAAAGATTGGTTTTACTAAAGGAAATGCAGATAGCAATTTATATTACAAAATAACTAATGATGACATCTTGATTATTGAAGTATTTGTTGATGATATAATCTTTGGAGGAGAAGATGGATTATGTAAAGAGTTTTCTATTGAAATGCAGCAAGAATTTGAAATATATATGATTGGAGAAATAAAATTCTTTTTAGGATTGCAAATTTCACAGATTGATAAAGGTATATTTTTGAGTCAATCCAAGTACTTGAAAGAATTACTAAGGAAATGTGGGATGGAGAACTCTAAACTAGTAAGCACACCTATGACTACAAATGACAAATTATCTCAAAGGGATGAATCTACACCTGTTAATCCAACTAGATATAAATCTATGATAGGAGGTTTACTGTATTTGACACAAACCAGGCCTCATATTATGAATGCAGTATGTATTGTTTCTAAATTTCAAAGTAATCCTAGGGAAAATCATGAATCAGCTATAAAAAGGATTTTCTGATACTTACAAGGCACAACAAATCTTGGATTATGGTATCCTAGAGATAAAAATTTTGACCTATGTGCATACACAGATGCAAATTAGGCAGGAGGTGTGGATGATAGAAAAAGCACTACTGGAGGAGCATTCTTTCTTGGAAAAAGATTAGTTTCTTGGTTGAGTAAGAAACGGAGTTGTACATCTTTATCAATAGCAGAATTAGAATATGTTGCAGCAGCAACAAACTCTATACAAGTATTATGGCTTAAGCAAATGTTGAAAGACATAAAGGTAAAATGGAAGGAACCTATTACTATATATTGTGAGAACACTGTAGCAATTGATATATCTAAGAATACGGTATTACATTCTAAAACAAAACATGTTTCTATCAAACTAAGTTTTCTAAGGGAAAAAGTTGAAGAAAAGGAGATAAAACTGGTTTATGTGAATACTAAAGAACAACTTGCAGATATTTTCACAAAACCTTTGCCTAAGGAGACTTTTGAGTATCTCAGAGATCAGCTTGGAGTCATACCACCACCGGTAGAGACTTAGATAGATGATGATTATCATCAACTGACAGAATTAAATGGACAACTCTTTTATTCCAGTATTTGATGAGGAAGCTACTTCTCAGGGGGAGTAGTTGGTATATTGAATTGGTTGGTATTTTGTATGAACTTGACTTTTTATCACTTTGGCATTTGATGTCAAAGGGGGAGAGATAACTATGGAAAAACACATTATTTTGATGTCAAAGGGGGAGAGATTTTGAAAAACACATTTAAGGAGAAATTGGTATGAGAGATTGATATTGTTACTCCCAGGGGGAGAAATGGAGATTGTTGGTTTTTATATTTAGCATTTCTGTTTTGGCACTTTGATGGTTTTTTCATCTTGTGTTGCCATCAATGCCAAAGGGGGAGATTGTTGGTATTTTGGTATGGTTTTTTCATTGATGTCAAAACCTACTAATACACCTACTTTGGAGATCCAGCAACATTCACCGGCAAGTAGTAGACTGTGCAACAGTTACTGGTATATGGTTCACCAGTAGGATATATTGTTCACCGGTAGCTGGAATGATATGGAAGACACTTGGTAATGTCAAAGACATCATGTGGACACTTTATTTTGAAGAAATAATCATTGGTATATTCATATTTACATATTTTCTTTTACTGGCAAATAGGTCTAGGTTATCTAGGTTTACACCGGCAGGTTTATCTTTTTCAAATCAGCATGACATGCTATGGAGATGATTTATTATTGTTGTAAATGCATTAAGCCAACATGTTCAATCAGTTATTGGATCGGATATTATATTGTATGTAAAATGTTTTTATTGTAATATCTTGTAGAGCCGACCTACTAAAATTGGTCTTAGGGTATGGTATAAATGTAAGATCTTATTTGTAAGATCAAGTGTGTAATGCGAAAAAGAATTAAGTGAAGGTATATGTGAGATCAAGCAAGGATATAAATGAAGACATCATTTGAAGGTGAAGTTAGGTTTTTGTAGAAGCATATCAACATTACACTAGTACTGAATCAAGCATATGAAGATGCTATTTTGTGTAGTACATTCTTATTGGATTTAACCATCCAACTATAGTCAGTGTGACTCCCATTTTGTGATTGAGCAGTGAGCTCTAGGCTGTTGGCCTTTCTGCATGTGTAGACCCCATTTATGTACACTTACTATCTATAGTAGTATCATTTGATTGTGGGTAAGTTTTCCCACCGTGGTTTTCCCCTTACAGGGTTTCCACGTACAAATATTGGTGTCATGTGTTGTGGATGACTTTATGTTTATGTTTCATGCATTAATCCTTATCGGTATAGAAATTTACTATTAAAACTATCTACCAACATACTTAACTGGTTTACTGGTATTAAGCATTAAGTTGGTTAATAAGTTTTTGGTTTGAATTTATTTGACAACTGATTCACCCCCCCTCTCAGTTGTCTCCAGGACCTAACACAAATGTCTACAAATTATTTTAGGAAGGACAGTCCTAAACTTGATGGAACCAACTATGGGATATGGAAGATCGGGATGGAGACACATCTGAATTGCATTGATAAAGACATCTGGGAAGTTACAAAGAATGGTTATACTACTGCTGTAGCTGGTCAGACTACTCCAACTACCTTAGCTAAAGATGAAGAGAATGATTGCAAAGCGAGAGAAGCACTTTTGAGCGCATTATCAGATCAACAAATCATGGGATTATCAGATAGGTCTACTGCTAAAGATATTTGGGATCATTTGGAAACACTAAATGAAGGAGATTCCATAGTTAAGATTGCAAAACTTGAAAGCTTCCGAGTCAAGTATGAACATCTAAAAATGGAAGAAGATGAAAGGATTTCTGCTTTTATGGAAAGAGTAAATGAAATTGTTTTGGGTATTAAATGTTGTGGAGGAACCTTGAGTGAGGATGAAATTGTTTCAAAAATCTTAAGAGGTTTGCCACCGGTATATAAAATGAAGGTTACTGCTATAAATGAGTTAAGAACAATGCCTAATACATCAGTAACTAGGGATACATTGATTGGAAAACTTTCAGCCTTTGAAATTGAGGAATTTGGTCCTATTGCTACTATAAAAATTGATTTGGCCTTTAAAGCATCAACATCATCTGCTCCATCATTTGACAAATCAGACTGGAGAGCCTTTTATGCAAGAGAACTTGAAGAAACCAAGAAGGAGAATGAAGAACTTGAAGAACTTGAAGCACTATTTGCAAGGAAAATGCCAAAAGGTCTAGTTGGAAGTAAGTATGAAGGTAAAGCACCCTTTAAATGTTTTAACTGCAATAAGATTGGTCATATGGCTTCGAGATGCCCTGATAGACATGCTAGACTAAGAGAAGAAGCAAGAAGAACATACAAGCCTAATCCTGAATATCAGAGATACAGATTTAAGAAGAACAAAGACAAATCTTGTTACATTGTTGATGAAGGTGTGATTGATGATTCTGATCAAGATCCAATAGACAATGAATGGGTTTTTGTTGCTATAACAGAGGATCAACCGGCACCTACTGCTCAACTAGTAGAACAAGCCCTAGCAGCTAAAGTTGAAGCAAAGGATGAATGGATGATTAAGTTAGGATGCTCACATCATATGACAGGAGGCAAGGCAAATTCTTGAACTTTCAAGAATACAATGGAGGTTTAGTAAGATTTGGAGATGACAAAGCTTGTTCAATCAAAGGTAAGGGTTCAATATCTCTTGATAGTATGCATAACACTGACAGTGTCTACTATGTTGAAGGATTAAAGCATAATCTTTTAAGTGTTGGTCAATTAGTTGAGAAGGAATTTTAATTACAATTTAAAAATAGAAAACGCAAAATCATGAATAGAACTAGTTTGGAAATTGCAACCGGTAATCAGACTAGAGGTAATATCTTTCATTTGAATAATAGTGAAAAGGCATGTTTGATTGCACATATAGATGAAAGTTGGTTATGGTATAAGAGACTATGTCTTGTAAACTTTGATTGCATGGTAAAAATCAGTACTTCTAAGGCAATAAGAGATCTACCTAAAATTGTGAAACCTCAGAATACAATTTGTAAGGAATGTCAATTTGGAAAACAAGTAAGAGCTAGTTTCAAAAGTATTCCAGAAAAATCCAATAATGCTCTTGATCTAATTCACACTGATTTATGTGGTCCAGCTAGAACAAAAAGCTTACAAGGTGATAGATATTTCATGCTAATTATTGATGATTATTCTAGAATGTGTTGGGTTACTTTTCTTAGAGAAAAATTAGAAGCAATTGAAAAGTTCAAAATATTAAAAGCAATGGTTGAAAATGAAACTGGTAAGAAAATCAAATGTTTAAGATCAGATCAAGGAGGAGAATTCACATCTAAGGACTTTAATACATTCTGTGAACTGAATAGAATGAGAAGACAGTTATCAGAACCTCGAACACCACAACAAAATGGAGTTGTTGAAAGGAAAAATAGAACTATCTTGGATGCAACAAGAAGTATGTTATCAGAAACAAATCTACCACATGTGTATTAGAGAGAGGTAGTTAGCACTGCTGTCTATACATTCAACAAAGTTCACATCAAAGGTGAAACAAGTAAGACCCCTCATGAACTATGGTTTGGTAATAGTCCTACTCTTAAGTATTTCAGAATTTTTGGAAGTAAATGCTATATTAGAAGAGATGAGTATATTGGCAAATTTGAT
This sequence comes from Cryptomeria japonica, assembly GCF_030272615.1. Taxonomy (NCBI): domain Eukaryota; kingdom Viridiplantae; phylum Streptophyta; class Pinopsida; order Cupressales; family Cupressaceae; genus Cryptomeria; species Cryptomeria japonica. The sequence goes on along the minus strand of NC_081408.1, from coordinate 607,114,641 downwards.
CCTAGAAGTGATGAAGGAATATTTCTTTGTTATTCATCTAAGAGCAAGGCATATAGATGTTTTAACAAGAGATTATAGAAAATTGTTGAGAGTACAAATTTAAAGAATAATGAACAATTCAGAGGAACTTCAAGGTATATAGACTCTGAACCGGCAACATAAATTGTGACAAATGAACCTACACTAAATCCACTAGTACAAAATGAAGATCCAGTTACTCTGGTATCATCAGAGAATTCCATAGTAATTGAAGAACAACAGCAAACTAAGACACCCCGGTATGTAAGATTGAATCATTCTGAAGATCAGATAATTGGAAACAAATTTAAAGGAGTTATGACAAGAGGAAGATTGGCAAATGAAGTGGTATGTCTTATTTCTCAAATTGAACCATCATCTATCAATGAGGCATGTGAAGATAAATTTTGGATTAAAGCCATTGAAGAAGAATTAGGACAAATTGAGAAAAATAATACTTGGACATTAGTTCCCTAGCCTAAAGATAAAAATGTAATTGGAACCAAATGAGTATTTAGAAACATACTTATTGAAGATGGTAAGGTTGTCAGAAATAAAGCAAGACTAGTGTATAATAGATATTCTCATAAAGAAGGAGTTGATTACAATGAAACCTTTGGGCCGGTAGCCAGAATTGAGGCAATCAGATTATTCTTGGCTTTTGCAGCTCACAAGGACTACAAAGTTTATCAAATGGATATTAAATATGCATTTTTGAATGGAGATCTTGAAGAAGAAGTATATATTGAACAACCTAATGGATTTTCTTTAACAGATGACAATGTTATGGTTTGCAAGTTAAGAAAAGCTCTGTATGGATTAAAACAAGCCCCAAGAGCTTGGTATGCAAGGTTGGATAAGTATCTTTTAAAGATTGGTTTTACTAAAGGAAATGCAGATATCAATTTATATTACAAAATAACTAATGATGACATCTTGATTATTGAAGTATTTGTTGATGATATAATCTCTGGAGGAGGAGATGGATTATGTAAAGAGTTTTCTATTGAAATGCAGTAAGAATTTGAAATATCTATGATTGGAAAAATAAAATTCTTTTTAGGATTGCAAATTTCACAGACTGATAAAGGTATATTTTTGAGTCAATCCAAGTACTTGAAAGAATTACTAAGGAAATGTGGGATGGAGAACTCTAAACTGGTAAGCACACCTATGACTACAAATGACAATTATCTCAAAGGGATGAATCTACACCTGTTAATCCAACTAGATACAAATCTATGATAGGAGGTTTACTATATTTGACACAAACCAGGCCTGATATTATAAATGTAGTATGTATTGTTTCTACATTTCAAAGTAATCCTAGGGAAAATCATGAATCAGCTGTAAAAAGGATATTCCGGTACTTACAAGGCACAACAGATCTTGGATTATGGTATCCTAGAGATGAAAGTTTTGACCTATGTGCATACACAGATGCAAATTGGGCAATAGATGTGGATGATAGAAAGAGCACTACTGGAGGAGCATTCTTTCTTGGAAAAAGATTAGTTTCTTGGTTGAGTAAGAAACAAAGTTGTACATCTTTATCAACAGTAGAATCAGAATATGTTGCAGCAGCAACTAACTGTACACAGGTACTATGGCTTAAACAAATGTTGAAAGACATAAAGGTAAAATGCAAGGAACCCATTACTATATATTGTGATAACACTGTAGCAATTGATATATCTAACAATCCGGTATTACATTCTAAAACAAAACATGTTTCTATCAAACTTAATTTTCTAAGGGAAAAAGTTGAAGAAAAAGAGATAAAACTGGTTTATGTGAATACTAAAGAACAGCTTGCAGATATTTTCACAAAACCTTTGCCTAAGGAGACTTTTGAATATCTCAGAGGTCAGCTTGGAGTCATACCACCACCAGTAGAGACTTAGACAATTGATGATTATCATCAACCAACAGAATTGAAAGATAAATCTTTTACTCCGGTCTTTTGATGAGGAAGCTACTTCTCAAGGGGAGTAGTTGGTATTTTGTATGAACTTGATTTTTTGTAACTTTGGCATTTGATGTCAAAGGGGGAGAGATATCTATGGAAAAACACATTATCTTTTTGAGGAGAGATTGGTATAAACACATGTTGCTCCCAGAGGAAGAAACTATTGTTTAAAGAAGATTGTTGGTTTTTGGTATTTGGCACTTTGATGGTTTTTCCATCTTGTGTTGCCATCAATGCCAAAGGGGGAGATTTTTGGTATTTTTGTATGGTTTTGTCATTGATGTCAATACCTATTGAAAACTAGCACTTTGGAGATCTAGCAACATTCACCGGTAAGCAAGTAACTATTGCACAGTTACTAGTATATAGTTCACTGACAAGATATAATATTCACTGGTACCTGGAATGATATGGAAGACACTTGGTAATGTCAAAGAAATCATGTGGATACTTTGTTTTGAAGAGTTAATCATTGGTATATTCATATTTGCATATTTGCTTTTACCAGCAAATAGGTCTAGGGTTATCTAGGGTTACACCGGCAGGTTTATCTTTTCCAGATCAGCATGGCACACTATGGAGATGATTTATTATTGTTGTAAATGCATTAAGCCAACATGTTCAATTGGTTATTACATCATATATTATATGTAAAATGTTTTATTGTAATATCTTGTAGAGCCGACCTACTTGGTTTTAGGTTATGGTATAAATGTAAGATCTTATTTGTAAGATCGAATGTGGAATGCGAAAAAGAATTGTGTGAAGGTATATGCAAGATTTAGAAGAGGTATACATGAAGACATCATTTGAAGGTGAAGCTAGGTTTTTGTAGAAGCATATCAGCATTACACCGGTACTGAATCAAGCATATGAAGATGTTATTTTGTACAGTACATTCTTATTGGATTTAACCATGCAACTGTAGTCAGTGTGACTCCCATTTCATGTTTGAGTAGTGAGCTCTAGGCTGTTGGCCTTTCTGCATGTGCAGACCCCATTTATGTACACTTACTATCTGCAGTAGTATCATCTGATTGTGGGTAAGGTTTCCCACAGTGGTTTTTCCCCTTACAGGGTTTCCACATACAAATATTGGTGTTATGTGTTGTGGATGACTTTATGTTTATGTTTCATGCATTAATCCTTACTGGTATAGTAATTTACTGTTAACACTGTCTACCAACATACTTAACTGATTCACTAGTATTAAGCATTAAGCTGGTTAAATGGTTTTTGGTTTAAATTTATTAGACAATAGATTCACCCCCCCCCTACAGTTGTCTCCGAGACCTAACAATAACAGCTAAATTTTGCATGGTCATACATAGATATGCCTAGACTTGATAATAATTTGGTTATGCATCATTTGATAGTTACTCTAGGTGTCAAACTAGTTAAAAGAATTTGTAAGATGCATTTATAGGTGGCATTACTAGTGAAGGTTGAGCTTCAAAATTTATTGAATATTCATTTCATTAGGCCAATTGACTATCCCGAATGGATTTCCAATCTTGTACCTATCAAAAAACCAAATGGAAACATAAGGATATGCACCAATTTCAGAGACATCAACAAGGCTTGTCCCAAGGATGACTTTCCATTACCAAATATTTATTTGATCATTGATCTCACAACATGTCACACAATGTTATCACTTATGGATGGATTCTTCAAATACAATCAGATTAAGATAGCACCTAAAGATTAGTACAAGACACCATTCATATATTTGTGCAGTATCTTTTGTTGGAAGGCCATGCCCTTTTGATTAAATAATGTAGGTGCCAAATATTATAGAGCCATGACAACAATATTTCATGACATCATGCATATTACTATGGAGGATTCTATATATTATAATTTAGGAAAATTAGTTACAAGGGAAGAACATTTTGATATATTAGTAGTGGTTTTTTATTGTTTGGAGAAGTACAACATCAAATTGAATCCCAAGAAATGAGTCTTTGGAGTGACCTCCGGGAACCTTCTAGGATACATTGTCTTAGAATGAGGTATTGAACTAGATCCAACAAAAGTTAGAGCAATTTTAGAGATGTCTCCTCCTAAAAACATCATCCAACTTAGATCATTACAAGGAAAGCTCCAATCAATCTATAGATTCATAGCATAGCTCGTGGATAAGTATCATCCATTTCAATATCTTCTTCACAATAACATTAAATTTAAGTGGGATGAAAAATGACAACAATCTTTTCAACTTGGCAAGAACTATTTTTTTAATCCACCAGTGCTTATGCCACCTGTGTCGACTTGAATTTCATCCTCAGAATGCTACCTGCAACAAGTTAGTTTCACAAAATACCAATGGAAATGCTACAGGAAATCCAAACTCAACCAATGAAACTACATGAAATACATATGAAATAAAAACATTAATATTACCTTCATGGTTTATGTCTCATTGTGTCCTAACTCCACTGTTCCTAGTTGCAGATGGTGTGCTCTCAAATAATGCACTGATAGTTTCCAAGATGGCATATGAAGAGTGGACTGATAACTGGTAGTTAACAAAATGCTATGAGATGCAATACTACATTATTATGCTAAAATGATTATGTTAAATGATTATTGCTATTTGCTTCAAGATTAAAACTCATGGATGCATAAGTTTTACAAATGATTTTCTTGAAAGTGCACTTGAAGTCTCTTGAAGTCTAAGTCTCTCTCAATTGAAGCTCTTGATTTTATAGACCTTGAGAGGATGAGATGATGTGGCTTAGATCAACGGTCATGATTAGATCTATAGATTTGGATGGTTGTGAGCAAAGGTGAAGGTTGAGAGAAAGGGGGAAGGAGAAGACAAGTGTCACTCATCTTACCTTGACTGGGTTGTTGATTGAGGGAATCTAGGGATGGTTGGAGAAGATTTAGGCATGAGAGGACAAGTGGACTCAAGTCCTTCCTAAGATGTAGGGAGTGTTGGAGAGAATATATGAGATGGTTATGAAATATGTGTACATACACAATATTTATTAAGTTTGGAGGTTGAAGATAAATGATGAATTAATATTTAAAAAATATTAATTTCCTTAGCCACATGATGGATGAGCTGGCAAAGGGAAGATGAAGTGGAGATGGAAGGTGAGTTGGATAAGAAAGATTAAATAATTTAAGAAATCATTTAATATTTGAGACTATAGGATAGGAGAATAACCATTAAATATTAGATATTTAATTGATTAGAGGAGATAATTAAATATTAGATATTTAATTAACTTGGTTAGAGGAATATCTAAATATTAGATATTTAGTTATTTTAGGGGAATAGAATAGATGAATTAATTAAAAAAATATTAATTAATAGAAAGACGCGAAATGAATTAAATAAATTAATCTTTTCAAATTAACTATTTAATAGAAGAATAATTATTAAATAAATATAAAATATTTATTTAATTGCTCATAGCCAATTTTATGTGTATACATTTTGCCCCTCTTTGAAATGATGTTGAGACAACATTGTTTCAAAGATTAAATCAAGTCTTGATAGTGCGCCTGACAAAGATTAAAAATCCTAATTGTGTGCCCTCTCAGGAGATTGATCGTGAAATTGTTGAAAACTTTGGTTTGAAGGATTGATCTCATGATAATTTATTAAAAAAAGTCCCATCAATTAAATTCATTTGTAAAAAAAAAATTAAATTGCCCCATTGAATAGCATTAATTACTCTTGAAATAGTAAATATAAAATTAACCAAGGTTAATTTTAATTTCGTTGTTATCCTTATCAGCTTGTGAAGAAAATTTTCTTGGTGAGGTAGTGAAATGGTGATTCCTATGGAGAACCATCAATTTGAGTGTATTCAATGATATCAACGACCTCTTGAGTATGGGTATCCGGTATGTATCTTATCATGAGCTTTGTTTTCAACTTGTCATGCAACTTTTCATGTTTTTAGGTGCATTTTTGAAATTCTGAATTTTTTTGTGATTTTCAGTATTAGGTTAGCACTTTTGCATTTAGATTTAGTGCATATGCCATTAGGTTTAGCATATTTGCATGTGATAGCACATATGCTCATTAGGATAGCGCATATGTTAAGGATGTTAGTGCATATGCATAGGTTAGCACTTATGAATTGTTTGTTAGCACATATGCATTGTGTTGTAGCGCTTCTGCATGTTTCGTGCATTCATTCCTAGGGTTAGCGCATTTTTTGAAAAGGTTAGTGCATATGCTTTTTTTTAGTGCTTATCTTCAATAGGATAGCGCATATGCTCAAAATTTGATGTTTTTGATAGATGCAAAAGCTAAAATCCCTTTGATGATTAGATTTAATGTGTTTGATGCACGTGATTAGATTTAACATGTTTGAGGAGTGTGATTATATTTAATGTGTTTGATGCACATGTATGATGAATAGGGACTTGATTAATTGACTGATGTTGTTGGATAGATTGATTTGATTTGTTTTGATAGATTAGCTCTAAGAAACTAATTTAGTTTCTAATGCAAGAGCTTAGCAGAGTTTTGATTGAACTCAGTGATTGATAGAAAACCATGATTAATAGGTTTTAAAATGATTTGATAGCTTAAGTTGTTTTAGTTTGATTTGATAGATTTGATAGTGTAAGTTGTTTGAGTTTGATTTGATTGATTTGATAGTGTAAATTGCTTGAGTTTGATTTGATAGATTTGATAGATTAGTGATCGCTTTGATTTGATAGTTTTGATAGTGTAAGTTGCTTGAGTTTGATTTGATTGATTTGGTAGTGTAAGTTGATTTGAGTTTGATTTGATAGATTTGATAGATTAGTGATTGCTTTGATTTGATTTTGATGGATTTGATAGATTAGCCATCGCTTTGATTTGATTTGATAGATTTGATAGATTAGCAATTGCTTTGATTTGATTTTGATAGATTTGATAGATTAGCAATCGCTTTGATTTGACTTTGATAGATTTGATATATTAGCGATCGCTTTGATTTGATTTTGATAGATTTGATATATTAGCAATCACTTTGATTTGATAGATAGATAAGTGATGATTGATCTAATTCTCTTGGAAAATAGGAGAAACTTGATGTTCTCCAGTATCGGGAGAAATTACTAACAGTACGTCATTTAGTGCCAGAGTTGACATAGGTAGAGGTTAGACATATAGATGCATGTGGTTTACATCATCTATTGTATATGTCTGAGATTACACATAATAAAGGATTGTTGACGACGTTAGCCGAGAGATGGCACAGTGAGCATAACACTTTCCACTTGCCCATGAGTGAGATTAGTGTGACACTTGAGGATGTCTATAGGATTCTGCACATCCCAGTGACTGGAGAGTTAGTGCAGTATGATTTTCAAGATTGTGTTGGGACAGAGGCTTGCATAGCCATTTTTGTTGATGATAGCATTGCTAGAGGAGAGATCCGATGGGAGGATATGGTTATGTATTATGAGACTCTCCCTGTGATTCTTGTTGGTTTAATTGGAGGATTTATTTGTCCTAATAGTCGATCATGAGGTTTTGTTGTTGGATGGGGTGAGATTCTCTTGAGTATGATGCAACATCGTACTCGATATGCTTGGGGTCTTTGTATGCTTGCTCATTTATATCATGATCTTCATTAGGTGGTGTCTGATGAGAGTGCTAGTTTGTCTATAGGATGCACACTATTGCAGACCTAGTGTTGGGAGCACATTTCTATCACTCAACCAATTCATCACCAAGTTTGTGGAGAGAGGCAACCGTATGTGTATTTTTATGCAGGTATCCTTACTCAGCATAAGCTAGGTAAGATGGAGTATTGTTATTGGGTGCTTGATTCATTGGATAACATTACTTGGAGACCATATGTTGATTGTGATCCATGGATGGATGATGAAAGGACATTACCATTTATCATGCAGAGTAGATATCTCATTGGTTAGACTCCTTATATTATTGAGTGACAGTTGATTAGTCACATTCTTAGATAGTTTGGTATCATCCAGCATATGCCTACTGATGTAATGATATATGCTCGATAGTACAGAGATAGGCGAGATTAGGGACCTTCTTTGTCATTTGAGATTTCTCGAACAGAGTTTCTTGCTACTCTGAGAGTGGCTTATGATATGAGATTGCACATTCTTGATCTTGGTGTTACTATAGAGTATGCTCAGTACATTCTAGCACATGCATTTCCTCATATTACTGATCCAACAGATCCTCCTCCCATCTCAAGAGATGAGGATGATGATTTAGATGATCCATTTTTTAGGAGATGGAGATGGAGACGAGATCTTAGAGCTACTTAGGAGGTTGGGGGAGATGGAGATGAGGGTGGAGATGGAGGTGGGGCTGGTAGGAGACCTGGACGGAGGGGAGGTCGATTAAGAGTTGATGGAGGACCGGTTGGACCGGTTGGTAGGATTAGGAGACCACGTCCTATGGGTGGGAAGGAGCATGGCAGGGTGGGGATGAGAGCACCGAGAGGGTTTCCATTGATAGGAGGAGGCAAGATGACTGGACTAGATGGGGGTTGTGAGAGAGGCATTGACTTTGGTCAGAGTCAGCCAAACCCTAGAGTTATTGTAGCTCATGGTGGAGATGATGAGGATCCAGAGGATCATGTTCCACTTATTAGATGATAGGTTCTGAGAGGTACTCATATTGAGATGCCAGCAAGTAGACATGGAGGTGTTGAAGAGGGGATTGGGGTTCATGCACCATAGGAGGATTTTCCAGAGAAGGATACACCAGAGCATGACATTCCAGAGCAAGTTGGACTAGAGGAGGAGACCATTGATAGTCTTAAATCATAGACTAATCAGCTTTGAGCATAGGTACAAACTTTCATGGTTGAGAAGGATAGAGCTGTTAGGAGACAATAGGATACTCAGGGCCTTCTTGATCATATTTAGTAGGTTGGATTTGATCATATTCAATAGGTTGGATCAGGTACTCTCTCGGCTGACACTATTAGAGAATTAGTTAGGGTTGGGAAGGAGACTTCCCATTGGCGACGATGATATGAGGAGGTAGTTGCAGAGAGCCAAAGAGCAGGTAGTTATCATACCACCGTGTTGATGGATACTAGCAGTGGTGGGATCATGGGACCTCCTCAAAGGAGTGGCGATCATGGGAGATAGGTATCTGGAGGATCTTCTTACCCATAGCCATAGAGACAGACATAGTCAGGTGGTAGTGGTATAGGACAACCGTGACTTGATTTGGAGGCACTTGTATTGTTTATCTGATATCATTGTATACTTGGACTTTTTATTGTTTTATGATGATTCTATATGTAGACATGGACTTTATATGATGATGATCTTTATTATGCATGTTATTCTATTTGATGATGATCTATATGCATTGATTAGATGGATAATGATATGATGATGATCTATATGCATTGATTATATGGATGATGTTATGATCTTTTCTTGCTTTATGATAATGATTGACATGATGCAATGATAAATGTTTTTGATTTTTGATTTTGATGATCTTGGATGCAAATGAAAATGATTACTAACTTAAATGATGCAAATACAATGATCTATATGGAAATGCAAATGAATGATTGAGTTGTCTTTTGATTTATATGTAATGCTTATAATGATTATGAATCTAAGTGTAAAGATGCAACTAAATGATCGTTAATGAACTTTAATGATAATGCAAATAATAATGATGATACACTACATGAAGAATGAAATGCACTTAATTGAATGCAAATTAATGCAATGATTTAAAAATGCAACTAAATGAAATGGATGATGATTAAATGCAAATTGTTTTTATTTGTCCAAGTATACTCAATCTTTATTCATGACCATTGATCTATTAATTAAATGATAGGCTTATAATGCAACTGACATTGAATGCTTATAATACAGATGAATAATGAGATAACGAAATGATCTAACTAAAAATGATACTGCCATTCTTCATATGTTATCTTGTAATAGTACTTGATTTCATAATTGAGCTTTAAAATGTTGTAAGAAAAATACAAGCAACTTGACATAATGATCCAAGATGACCTAAGTATTTCTTACATGGATTTTGATATAGCAAGTTAATACAAGAAACTTGATATAATGGATCAAGTTGACCTAAGTGTTGCTTGCAAAACAGACAAGGATTATCTCCTTTTCTTGCATGACTTGGAACATCTTCCTTGATCTTTTGTCGATCATATCCCAAGACAAGTAAATACTGTAGTAAGAGATAAACCACAGACACCAATCAAATAAAATAATCATGCCCCATCATAGCTTCTCTAGTCATGGACATCCTTGAAGTGCATAGAGTACATGATTAGCAATAAAATCAAGATATAAACATTGAATCTTGTATGTCATTCACATGTTCTTATGGTCATTAATTGATATAATCATCTTGATGAATGATCTTTGATAATCCTTTATTACTTGTTGATCTATTCTTCGATTTTTGAGTTTCATGATTCAGTTGTTGATGAAATGCCTTGATTTTTTGTTTCTTTGTTTCTCATTATCTATTTCAAAACCCTAGGTGTTTCTGGTTTTTCTAATTTTTTCAAATGTTTTGGATTTTTCAAAGATTCAAGAGATCACCTTGGCAAAAGGAATTAGTATTTTTCTCCAATGAAAACAAAATTTATTATGGATGTATGAATTGATCAAGATCCAAACCATGGATGGATAAAAATGCAAATTGATTGATTCTGATAAGATTTAAGACAATGACTATGATAAGTATGTCAAAAAGTTATAACTATTGGTAAGCTGCATATTTTCTACTAATGGTTCAGAGCAATGGATGCGAAAGATGGAATGGATAAGCTAGGATATGATGGAAGCAATAGATTGGATATGATGAAGTGGAGAGGTGTGCAAAGTGATCTCATAGATGGAGGAACTCACTTTTTAGATAGCGCCCATTTACTAGGTTTTCACCATTTAAATTTATTGCATTTTTTTTCATATTTTGATTTTTTTAGGGAATTTTTTGCTTTTTGGATGTTTACTAATTTTTTTTAGGACTTTGTATCCTTTTTATTGATTTTGTTAGGACTTTATATCTCAAGCATAGAATTTCTTGAGATGAATAGAATTGATAGGTTCATCAAACCAATCACCTTCAGGGGTAGATAACCTGTATGCTCCCGATCCATATGCTACTACTATGACAAAAGGTCCTAGCCAATTTGGTTCAAATTTTCCTTTCTTGTCTTAGTCTTGCTGATTTATTGGATTCTCCCTTAGAGCTATATCGCCAATCTAAAAAATGTGTGGCTTCACCCTATGGTTATAACTTCTTTCCATTCTTTGTTGATATACTTTCAAATTATCTGTTGCATTTTGGTGACGTTGTTGAATCAGTTCAAGTTCCTGGAGTCGAGAGACTCGTTGTTCTTCTTTTGGTATAAGACCTTGAAAGGATACTCATAGAGAAGGTATCTCTACTTCTATAGCTAGTATGGCTTCTGGTCCATATACCAAACAATATGGAGTTTCCCCTGTTGGAGTGCGGATGCTAGTTTGGTATGCCCAAAGAGCAAGGTTTAGCTGAATGTGCCAGTCTTTTCTAGCTTCATTGACTATTTTCTTCAAGATTTTCAAGATAGTTTTGTTTAATGCCTCAGCTTGACCATTTCCCTATGGATAATATTAAGTAGAAAACCTATGTTGGATATGAAATTGTTCACATAGCTCCTTCACATCTCGATTTTTGAATGGTCTTCCATTATCAGTGATAATGGTCATAGGAACTCCATAGCAACAGATTATGTAATTCAAAATAAATGATGATATTTGTTTTCCTATCACTATTGTTAAAGGCACTGCTTCAATCCATTTAGCAAAATATTCAATAGCAATCAGAATAAACTTATGTCCATTAGAAGATGAGGGATTTATCTTTCCTACCAAATCAAGGCCCCATTGAGAAAATTGCCATGATCTTGTCATAGGATATAACTCTTGGGCTGGTGCATGAATGAGATTCCCATGGATCTAACATTGTTTACATTTTCTAGCATATGTGAATGAATCTCTCTCCATAGTAGGCCAATGGTAACCCATACGAAGAAGTTTCTTAGCCAATGTTAAACCACTTGAGTGTGTGCCACAAATACTTGCATGAATGTCATTAAGAACTTTCTCAGATTCTTCTTGTTCAAGACATCTCAACAAAGTACCATCTAAACCATGCCTATATAGGATATCAACAATAATGGTATAGCGAGAGGATTGACAAATAAAATTCCTTCTTTGATTGTGAGATAAGTCAAGAGGAAGTATATTTTCTTTTAAATATTGATAAGTTTGAATGGTAGGGGGTAAGATATCTTCCATGAGAAATTCATAACATTGTTGATTCTCCTTATTTTGCAAGAGAGATGCTATTGTAGCCATTGCACCTGCTACTTTATTCTCATTTCTTAGAATCTGAGTGAATGATATTTCTTTAAAGTGTTCTTTAAACTCCTCTACCAGCTATTTGTATGGCATGAGCTTATCATCCTTAGTTTGATATTTATCATTTTTTTGATTGATGATAAGTTGTAAATCACCATAGACATGTAGTTATTTGATGTTCCATTCAAAGGCCATTTTAAGTTCAATAGCCAATGCTTCATTTTCTATAGTATTATTGGTGCATGGAAGCCACAGTCTATATGATTTTGGAATTATGTGTCCCTAAGGTGTGATAAAAAAGATTCCTGCACCTGATCCATATTGTGTATAAAAACCATCAAAGTACAATTCCCAAAAGTTTGTACTTACTATCAAGATATATGCATCAGGAAATTCTATGTGCAAAGGCATGTCATTTTGTAAAGGTGCATCGGCCAATTGTTCATTGATGGCTTGTCCCTTGATAGCTTTTTGATCAACATACTCTATATCAAATTCACTCAGTATCATAACCCATTTGGCTAGTCTCCCTATCAAACTTGACTTGCTCAACAAATATTTGAGTGGATCTATCTTTGCTATTAGTTTCAAAGAATGAATCAACATATAATGTCGTAGATTCTGAGTTGCAAATACAACTGCTAGACATGTCTTTTCTATTGAGGAATAATTTAATTCATAACCAACAAGCTTTCTACTGATATAATATACTTCTCTTTCTTTTCCTTCTTCATCATGTTGAGCTAGGAGAGATCCTAATGATACATTTATTGTTGAAATATAGAGCAACAATGGTTTCCCTTTGGTTGGCAATACCAATACTGGAGGATTCATAAGATATTCTTTTATTTGCAAGAAAGCTTCTTCACATTTTAGATCCCATTTGAATGGAATATTTTTATGTAGAAGATGGGTGAATGGAATACATCGATCTGCTAACTGAGAAACAAATCTCCTGATTGATTGCAATCTTCCTTGTAAAGATTGCAATTGACTGATGTTCCTAGGTGACTCCATCTCCATGATGTCTTTGACCTTTTCAGGATCTTCTTCAATTCCACGAGCTGATATAATGTTCCCAAGGAGCTTTTTAGAGGTTACCCCAAATGCACATTTCTTTGGATTTAATCTCAATTGATATCTTTCCAGCCTGTCAAAAATCTTGCTTAAGATGTCCAAATGTTCTTGTCTTGTATGAGATTTTGCAAGTATGTCATTGACATAATCTTCCATAAATGTATGCATCATATCATGGAAAATTATAGTCATAGCCCTTTGATAAGTTGCTCCTACATTCTTAAGCCCAAATGGCATAGCATTCCAATAATATGTTCCCCATGCACAGGTGAAACTGTCTTTTCTTGATCTTCAGGTGTGATTCTTACTTGATTATATCTTAAGAAGGAATCCATTAATAAAAACATTTCATGCCCTGCTGACAAGTCCATTATTATATCAATGTTTGGTAGTGGGAAATCATCTTTTGGACATACTTTATTCAGATCTCTGAAATTTGTACAAACTCTTATGCTTTTATTTGGTTTGGACACTGGTACAATACTTGAAACCCATTCTGGATAAGCAACAAGTCTTATAAAAACCAGTTCTAATAGTTTCTCCAACTTGGTTTTTACAAGAAGAGCAATGTGTGGATGCATCTATCTTAGCTTCTGCTTAACTAGTTTTTCTTTTAAATTCACATTAAGATGATGCATGATAAGATCTGGATTAAGTCCTCACATATCTGCATAGGACCAAGAAAAATTTATTTGTCTTTTCTTAAAGAATTCCATGTATTCTTTCCTCTATTCTTCTGATGATGAGGCAACATAATGAAGTATTTTAGGATCCTTTGATGTACTAATGTTTACTACTTTTGTTGGTTCTATCAAGATAGCAGATCTCTCTTGAAAATATGCAAGAAGAATGTCAAACTTTCCATATTATGGCACCTCAAAGAGGTTCTCACCATCAGATATGTCCTTTATTTTCTCTTTTGATTGATCTAGTGTTGCCATGAAATGGTTATCAACAATAGGTCTCTTTCCTTGTTTTATTTCACTTTTGCGACTAGAGAGTTTGGCATTCTCTTGACTATGAGAAACATTACCTTATTCTATAATGGAAGATATCTTAGGTGTGGTGGGTTCGACAACATCATTGGAAAAGATATTCAGTTCAGGGTTGTCTAAATTATCCCAATCAATTGGTTTAGGATGAAGAAGGGGTAAATCATAATCATTGTCATCATTAGGTGTTTCAACATTCATGACATAATGATCATAATTTGGCATAGAATAGGTACTATCATAGATTAAATGTTTTTGAGAATTGTCTTTCCCAAGCATCTCCCAATTGGATCTTACAAAATCAATATTAGTATTTTGTAGTTCACACTCAAGTGGTTCTTCAACTAATGTTTGTCCCTTAAACGAATGGATTATATCAACACACACATCTTTAATACTACAAATCTCTTCTTGATTGACCTTATTTGTATTTTGGAGTTGACATACTTGTGTACATGATAAAGAGGATTCTTTTGCTAGATTTTGTCTCCTTTCAAGCTCAACTTCTTTTGGACTAATAGTCAATCCAACTTGACTATCTCTTAATTCTTCTATGGTTCTACCACATTTGAATACATCTTGTTCCTCTTTTGATGAAAATCTTATATTTCCATATGCTTGATCTATCCTTGTTTGTATTTCTTGTGGCATTACTTCTTTTTCTTTGTTATTCCCTTTCCACACCTCTTTCCTTTGAATTCTGATTTTTTCTTGCCTTCTTTCTAACTCCATCTTTTGTTTTGTAATAGACAAGTCTTCTTTCGTGATAGCTGCTTGGTCTTCATTGTATTCCTTACTTGATGTAGTAGATAAGATATCTAGAACCCACTCATACTCATTTGAATCTGTCTTTGAATCATGATCTAGGATTACTCCACTATACCATACAGGAATGTTGTATGGTGCAAAGAGTTCATTGATTTCTGCCATCTCTATTTTCACTGCTTCTGGAATATCTTGTTTAGATTTTGCATTGTTTTGTATTTCCAGAACTTGTTGACAAAATTATTCTTTACCTTTGATGGTAATCTCCTCTTCTTTCTTTTCATGTTCTTCTTGCTTCTTTTGTTTATTGATTACTATTTCTATTGCTTGATGTAGCTTTTCTTGCCATTGTTCTTCTTTAGAGACTAATTTATTTCTCCACTTTTGTTGTTGATGATTATGTTGCTTTTGATTGGATTTTAGATATCCAAGCCTAGATTTATCTTCTTTGGATTGCGAGTGTGGACAAATAGGTTCTAAAATACCTTGATGTCACTTACCAATTGGTCCTTTCCCTTCATATCCCATTTTTTTGCATGATTTCATAACCTTTGCCATATTGTTTCATGGGAATATTGACTTCTACTGCTATTGCTATAGTTTTATCTTCATCCTTGTACAACCAACTGAGAATGTCTTTTTCTTTATTTTCTTCTTCAAGAGTTCTAGCACTAACAAATGTTTCTTTAAACATGTGTTTTGATCTTTCTGATGTCTTTGATTGAATATTTGTAGGCTTTCCACATGACTTAGGGGAAAGTGGAAAATTATGCAAAGAATATTTCCCATTCCTTCATCATTTAATTTGAGCTTTTCCTCAAAAGTTTCCCATAACTTTGCTTGAATTTATTTGGTAGGATATACTGATTCTCTATTATGTGGAGTTCTTGTATCTTGTGTTGGCTTCAAATTATTGCAATATTGACTAGAATCTGCAATTGTAGTGATTTCTTGTCCTTCATGAAGAAATTTTACACATTGATGATATGTAGAAGGAACTACTTGCATCTTGTGTATCCATGGTCTTCCTAGAAGAATATTGTAAGAGAGGTTAAAATATAAAACTTGACACAATGTATTCCTTTCCACAGGTCCTATTTTGATTGGTAGCACAACAGTTCCTTTAGAAGAACGTTCTGCTTCATCATAAGCCTTGATGGTTATTTTCTTTTTTAGGTCTACTGCATTTTCTAAATATCCCAAAGCTATTATCAAACTTAATGCACAAATGTTTAAGCCAACTCCTTCATCTATGAGTACACATTTGACACGAGTTTTATTGATGGTGACTTCAACTTGTAAGGGAGCATTGTGAGGATGTTGCAAAGATGCATCATCATTTTCAGAAAATGATAAGCAATGAGGAGTTATAAGGTGTCCTACCATGTTTTGGAATTGATCTATATCCAAATCTTTTGAAATTGTTGTTTCCACTAAAGCTTTCTCCAAAATTTCCTTATACATAGGTGAAACCTTGAGAAGTTCTATAATTTATATTTGAGTGGGTATTCTTTGTAATTTCTCTACTAAATTGTATTGTTGTGAAGTAGATGTTGGGTCTTTTGCTATACCTAGAAAGGTAACTTTTTCTTTGCTTCTCGTAATAACATTGATTGGATTTGAAGATGGATTATCTTTAACAATGATAACATTTACCACATCATCATAGGTATAAGTGTAATTCACTTTGGCTTTTCCTTTTTCATCTTTTAATTGGGATGGTTCACCTTTGTCATAATTTGGAAGTGGAGTTTTGAAAGCTAGGTGTGATGTGTTTGTCTTATGGCTATCCACTATGATGGTTCCATTATTGATTAGATCTTGGATAAGGTGTTTCAATCTCTAACAATCATTTGTTTGGTGTCCTTTATTCTGATGGTAATTGCAAAAATGATTGTCATTCCACCAAT
Organism: Cryptomeria japonica; assembly: GCF_030272615.1. Taxonomy (NCBI): domain Eukaryota; kingdom Viridiplantae; phylum Streptophyta; class Pinopsida; order Cupressales; family Cupressaceae; genus Cryptomeria; species Cryptomeria japonica. Next base: position 607,097,548 of record NC_081408.1, on the reverse strand, counting down.
TTGGCTTGATTGGTGGTTCATAACTTCTTACTTCTGGTAAAACAATCAAATTGTTGGCAAGCAGAGGATTTAGAGCTGATTCCAAAGATTCTCCAATGTTTTTGAATTTCCTCCAAGGATTAGAGAAGGACTTGGATTTATTGCTTCCTGGATTGTTATTTCCTGGGATTTAACTTGATAGATTAAAAATTGGTTGTTGTTGTTTTGGAGCACTATTATCGTCATTCCCTTCATTGCTGACATTCCTATTCTTTGACAAGAATTTAGGTTTGTCATTGTTATTGTTGTTGTTATATGAATTATTGTAAAGTTTTATCTCTCCTTTATTTACCATCGCTTTCTCTATTTTCAAACCATTCTCGATCATTTTGGCAAAATAAGGACATTGAATTCTTAGTCAATAACTCATTTCACTAATAAGATTATCAATGAATATGTCCATTTTTTCTTGATCAGGTATATCTCAGGGATACCTATTAAACATGTGTTTCCATCATTGTAAGAAGATCATAAAAGATTCACCATTCTTTTGTTTAACATTGTAGATATCCAACATTGTTATCTCATTCCTTATATTGTAGGAGTATTGTGAAATAAATCTATTCACAAGTTCTTCAAAAGATTTGATTCTGGATGGTAATCTTGAAAACCACTCCATTAATTGTCCATTTGAACTCCTAGGAAAAAGATGCATAAGGTAAGTTTCCTCGTGATCAAATTCCATGCTCATTGTACAAAAATCCCTAATGTGATCTTGAGGATCGGATTTTCCATCGTATTTGTCATATTTAGGAATCTCGCAATATTGAGGAAATGGTATCATATTCAAATTCTTATCAAATGGATATGGGCATGTATCTTCTAATGAATACTTCTTGGAGCTTGTTCCATTTTGCATGTCTCATATCTGTTGTTGTAGAGTTTGCATTTGTTGAGTAAGGTTTAACAATGGATTATCCACATAGTTTCTCCTTGTTTCTTCATGAGTTCTTTTATCACTGCGCTCTTTTCTTGTGTCGTCCCTTTCTTTCCTTGTTTCTTCATGACTTTCTTTGTTCACATCTTCGTTATTTGGATCATCTGTGTTTTGGGTGTTACTTGCCTCCACATCTTGTTTCAAGCTTTCTATTTTAAAGTCTTGTGGTAGTTTAGCTCCAGATTTTGCCAACATCAAGAGATGTTTCTCTTTTTTCTTCACCAACAATTTTTCCATTAGCCTATCAAATTTGAAATCTTTCTCCAGGTCTCTAATAGTTCTATTGACTGCTTCTTCATCAACGATGGTAAACCCAAAAGTTTGGAATATAGGATTATCTTCTTCCTCCATTTGTTGTTGTTTTCTAAGTTGTTCATATTGAGCTCTAGTCCAAACTGGCATGTGATTATTTCAAAGTTGTTGAAATTTCCAAAGGGCAAAGTCAATAAGTGATTATTGGTTTAGGAAGATATACTTTGCTGATTTTACCACTATTGTTTGTTCATTGTGATAAAGCATCTCTTTGTTGAAAAGAACGTCTCTGCAAAATTTCTCTATCAAACTCTATACCACAGCCACATAAGTAGTGACGAAAATGGTGTAGGAGTGTCCTATGTTTTAATAAGATCTTGTGATTGATATACAAGAATCTTATTCTTTTCTGAGTAGCTTTACAATTGGGTTTTCTTTTCTTAAGTTGATACTTAAAAGTCATATAAGCATCTGATAATTTACAAGTTTGTTTGATTCCAATGTTGGTGTGATTCTGATTTTTGATATAACCTAGGTTCAAAATAGGAAAGATATATCCAAGATTATGAACCTAGTATAGATTGATCAAGCTTCGTGATAGAGGATTTGATTATCCTGATGAGAGACTTGACAATGATGTTGATTTTTGTTGCACTTAATATATGTTTATAGAAAGGGTATGTGCAGGATCATGGTGTGCCAAAATAGGCCCTTAAGTGGCAATGAAATTTCAGAAAATCAGAGTTATGCAACTTGACATGAAAATTTGAATAAGTTGTGAACATTATTTTTAAAATATGTAAGAAAAGAATATATAGAAAATTGAATGTAGTTTCTAAGCTAATAGTTGTTTTTTGGAAAAAAAAATTCCTATTTGATGAAAATTTCAAATTTCAATGCAGTGGTACTAAAATTTTAGGAAAAAAATAAGAAGTGGACGTATGTCTAACCACCCTAATCACAGTCAAATCTTAATATTTTTTTATAATATTTATAATATAAGTATTAGACTCATGTCCGGATGTGACACATATTTTCTTTTAATTTTTTATATATTAAATAATTATTTATGAATTTTTTACTACAGCTTTTCAGAAATTCAGAAACTCCTACGTCTGACCACCTTAACTTGGTCAAAACCTTATAAAATTTAATTTTTATTTATTTTTCCCTATAATAGATGAAGCATAGGATGTGATGCATGTTTCATTTTCACAAAATGTTATACCATTTGAAAGTTATGAGTGTTTTTCAATCAGTATATCAATCAGGACTATTGTCAGAATTCAATTAGAATATAAATAATAATTATTTATTAATTTTGAAATAAGACAAGCCTTATATTTTTGGAAATTTGGGAACATCCTTAAAAAACCCTTTTCGATTTATCAATTTTGGTTACAAAAAAAGTCATCACCCACCAGTGTAAAGTCTGGAAAATCAAGGAATACTGAAAAACATGTTTTTTCAGTTGACTTTCCAGGCTTGTCACTTCCAAGCCAAATACCAAAGCAATCCCGAGCCAAAATTTGAAATTTGAAAATTTGACTACGAAAATCAAATATCGGATTTTATCCAATATCCGATTTTAGTACAAAATTTTGTGGTCCCCAAACAATAACCTGTTACTGCCATTTATTTGGTAAACTGCCACATGGCAAAAATCTGATATCTGATTAAATTGGAATTCAGATTTTATTAGTCATAGAGAGAGAGAGAGAGAGAGAGAGAGAGAGAGAGAGAGAGAGAGAGAGAAGGAGAGAGAGAGAGAGAGAGAGAGAGAGAGAGAGAGAGAGAGAGAGAAGGACAGAAGGAGAGGGAGAGAGGGAGAAAGAGAGAGAGAGTGAGAGAGAGAGGGAGGGAGAGAGAGAGAGAGAGGAGAGGGAGAGAGAGAGAGAGAGAGAGAGAGAATATGACCCCTAACGACACAATTTGGTGTCTTAAGGGGTCATATGGTGTCTTGGGACACCATAGGACCCCTTAAGACACCAAAGCATGTCGTTAAGGGTCATATGGTGTCTTAAGGGGTCATATGGTGTCCCATGAACCCTTATGACCTCTTAGGACACCATATGACCCCTAATGACACCATATTGGGTCGCTCTGGATCATATTGTGTCCAAAGGGGTCATATTGTCTCCTAAGGGGTCCTATTGTGTCCCAAGACACCATATGACCACTATGGACACCATACAACCCCTAACGACACCATAGGACCCCTTAAGACACCAAATAATGTTGTTAGGGGTCATATTGTGTTCTACGACCCCGTAAGACACAATATGACACCTAACGACATGATTTGGTGTCTTAAGGGGTTGTATGGTGTCGTTAGGGGTCATACAATGTCCATAGGGGTCATATGGTGTCTTGGGACACCATAGGACCCCTTATGACACAATATGACCCCTTTTCCCTACAATATGACCCAATGTGACCCAATATGGTGTCATTAGGGGTCATATGGTGTCCTAAGAGGTCATAAGGGTTCATGGGACACCATATGACCCCTATGGACACCATATGAAACCTAACAACACCATAGGACCCATTAAGACACCAAATCATGTCGTTAGGGGTAATATTGTGTCTTATGACCCCGTAAGACACAATATAACCCCTAACGACATGATTTGGTGTCTTAAGGGGTCCTATGGTGTCATTAGGGGTCATATGGTGTCCATAGGGGTCATATGGTGTCCCATGAACCCTTATGATCTTAGGACACCATATGACCACTAATGACACCATATTGGGTCATATTGTGTCCTAAGGGGTCATATTGTGTCCTATGGGGTACTATGGTGTCCCAAGACACCATATGACCCCTATGGACACCATATTACCCCTAACAATACCATAGAACCCCTTAAGACACTAAATCATGTCGTTAGGGGTCATATTGTGTTGTACGGGGTCGTAGGACACAATATGACCCCTAACGACATGATTTGGTGTCTTAAGGGGTCCTATGGTGTCGTTAGGGGTTGTATGGTGTCCATAGGGGTCATATGGTGTCCCATGAACCCTTATGACCTCTTAGGACACCATATGACCCCTAATGACACCATATTGGGTCGCTTTCGATCATATTGTGTCCTAAGGAGTCATATTGTGTCCTAAGGGGTCGTATGGTGTCCCAAGACACCATATGACCCCTATGGACACCGTATGACACCTAACGACACCATAGGACCCCTTAAGGCACCAAATCATGTCGTTAGGGGTCATATTATGTTCTACAACCCTGTAAGACACAATATGACCCCTAACGACATGATTTGGTGTCTTAAGGGGTCCTATGGTGTCGTGAGGGGTCGTACGGTGTCCATAGGGGTCATATGGTGTCTTGGGACACCATAGGACCCCTTAGGATAGAATATGACCCCTTTTCCTTACAATATGACCCAAAGCAACCCAATATAATGTCATATTATGTCCTAAGGGGTCATATGGTGTCCTAAGAGGTCATAAGGGTTCATGGGACAGCATGTGAGCCCTATGGACACCATACGACCCCTAATGACACCATAGGACCCCTTAAGACACCAAACCATGTCGTTAGGGGTCATATTGTGTTGTTAGGTCGTATGGTGTCCATAGGGCTCACATGTTGTCCCATGAACCCTTATGACCTCTTAGGACACCATATGACCCCTAACGAAACCATATTGGGTCGCTTTGGGTCATATTATGTCCTAAGGGTTCATATTGTGTCCTAAGGGGTCCTATGGTATCCCAAGACACCATATGACCCCTATGGACACCGTATGACCCCTAACGACACCATAGGACCCCTTAAGACACTAAATCATGTTGTTAGGGGTTATATTATGTCGTACGGAGTCGTAGGACACAATATGACCCCTAATGACATGATTTGGTGTCTTAAGGGGTCATATGATGTCGTATGGTGTCCATAGGGGTCATATGGTGTCTTGGGACACCATAGGACCCCTTAGGACACAATATGACCCCTTTTCCCTACAATATGACCCAAAGCGACCCAATATGGTGTCATTTGGGGTCATATGGTGTGCTAAGAGGTCATAAGAGTTCATGGGACACCATATGACCCCTATGGACACCATATGACCCCTAACGACACCATAGGACCCCTTAAGACACCAAATCATGTTGTTAGGGGTCATATTGTTTCGTACGAGGTCGTAGGACACAATATGACCCCTAACAACATGATTTGGTGTCTTAAGGGGTCCTATGGTGTCGTTAGGGGTCGTATGGTATCCATAGGGGTCATATGGTGTCCCATGAACCCTTATGACCTCTTAGGACACCATATGACCCCTAATGACACCATATTGGGTCGCTTTGGGTCATATTGTAGGGAAAAGGGGTCATATTGTGTCATAAGGGGTCCTATGGTGTGCCAAGACACCATATGACCCCTATGGACACCGTATGACCCCTAACGACACCATAGGACCCCTTAAGACACCAAATCATGTCGTTAGGGGACTGTCACTGTTGGAATATAAAAGTCTCAAAAAATTTGATATTTGATTTCTATACTTAAATTATTTTTAAACAACATATATAATATAATAATATATTATATAATATAATAATACATTATTATATTATATATATTATAATATATAATATAATATAATATAATATAATACAATACGTATTAAATAATACAATATAATATTATATTATATTATATTATATATAATCTAATATAATATAATATAATACAATACGTATTATATAATACAATATAATATTATATTATATTATAATATAATACAATATTATATTATATATAATATAATATAATATAATATATTATTGTATTATATTATATTATATTATATATAATATAATACAATATTATATTTTATATTATACAATACAATATTATATTATATTATATATAATGTAATATAATATAATACAATAATATATTATATAATATATAATATAATATAATATAATATTGTATAATATATAATATAATATTATATTATATTATATTATATGATATAATATAATATAATACAATATATCATTATAATATAATATAATATTATATAATATATTATATTATATTAGATTATATAATATATAATATAATATAATATTATATAATATATTATATTATATTAGATTATATAATATATAATATAATATAATATTATATAATACAATATTATATTATATATAATATAATATTGTATTATATAATATATTATTATATTATGATATAATATAATATAATATAATATAATAATATATTATATAATTCGTATTATATGATATATATAATGTAATATGTAACATATAATATATTTTTAAAATTAAAATTACAAATAAAAATTTGATATCCGATTTGCATAGGTAATTACCAGGCCAAGGTGTACTGACACCTAGGCCAAGCAAAAAGTCAACATGGATTTTTGCATTTTTAGGCGAGTGGGGAGGGCTATTTTTTTCACATCGCCACTTTTTGGTCCCCCTTGATCCTGCACTAACCCAAAACCTCTTGGGAATAACCTGTTGGATTAGTGACCTATTTGTTGAGCTAGTTTGAAAATACGTGATGGTTTAGAGACAAATCTACTTTTAGAATTATTTTGATACTGATGTTTTGACACTCTAGTTTTGATCTGGTGTTTCAAATGTTGGAGAGATTTTGTATTACCCTTTTGATCAATTTTTTTTTCAGCAATTTGTTGGATTTTTTCTCACTCGTAGATGATAATTTTCTTCAATTTTTGACCATTTGGAACATGTAACAGACATAGAAGACACAATGTTTAATAAACAAAATGCACAAGCAAGTACAAATTTTATGGTAGGCTGAGACAATAGTTGTTGAATCTCACATGGGGTTTCCCTTGAGGCTACGCTATTCAAAGCAGATATTTAGATGCTTGACCCCACTGGCTCCACCATCGACAGTCACTTCTTTGGGGCAGCCAAGCACCAGTTTCCATGAAAACTCCCCATGACAAACTTTATATCTCTATTAAGAACCGTATGTGTGTGAGCCACTTCAGAGGTCCGACCTCTTGCGCCAACAACTAGAAGGATTTTGACTACTAGTACAGGTGGTTTTTATTAAAGGCTTCTGGTCATGTGGCCATACATGCAACACTTTCAGCTCTGTAAATACAGAAGGTTCCCAACCTATAGAGGTTACGATCCATAGGGTTTATGGGGAAACATAGTGTCGGTATGAACTTATCAACACATGTTTTTTGGGACTTTCATCACAAACATGATTTATTTAGAATGGATTGGAAGGGCTCGGTATTAGCCTGTTTCCACTTTAGGTCATTCCCCTCTCACTGGCCCCCTCAAGGAAACTCGAGAAGGCAAGCCCTTTAAGGGATTTATTTGCTTGAAAGTAAAGAAAACATAAAAGAGTGGGTTTGGATTTTTGGTCACCCAATTAAGGGGAGAGAATATACCTACCACTTCCGAGACACGAAATATAAGTGTTTTTTTTAACTTTCCATAACAATGTGATCTATCCTCTATTTGGAGATGTTTCTCCAACAAGCATGGTGTTTATTTTAGCCTTTTTAAAAGTCTATGTACAACTATTTTAGAGAAATTACTAAAAATGCAAGTTGCATGTTGTCAATTTGTCCTCTTAGCTAGAGTAAATGAGAAAGACATGATATATTACTTTCCAAAATAAGGCTTTTACTTAACTATGTGAGAGAATGCATGAAATTTGCCTCAAACATCATCCTGCACATGCATGTTAGTAGTTTGAAAACTTTTAATTTCTTGGATATTCGAACCTGCAAGAAAATTTTGTTAGTTGCAAGCAAAAGTGCTATTCTAACATATGCGCTATCTTTCCCCTCAAAAGCGCAATTTTACAGAGTAAAAGCGCTAACTTGTACTACAAAAGTGCTAACTTGTACTACAAAAGCACTAACTTGTATTACAAAAGTGCTACTCTGTGGACACAAAAGCGTGATTTCTTTAATAAATACGCTAACCTAGAGGACAAAAGAGTTAACCTGTAGTGCAAATGCGCAAATTTTTAGACAAAAGGGCTAACCTGCATGGCATATGCGTTAACCTAAGATGCAAATGCACTAACCTAAGATGCAAATGTGCTAACCTACAGAACAAAAGCACTATCAAAATTCACACGTGTGAATCTGCATTACAAATGTGTTAATTTCACTTTTTACGAGATTTTTAAAGGTATATGTGAGGTCCATGAGCCCCACAGTGGGCGTCAAAATGTGTCAACTTGAATTTCATCCTTAGAATACTGCCTGCAACAAGTTATTTTTACAAAATACCAATAGAAATGCTATAGGAAATCCAAACTCAACCAATGAAACTACATGAAATACATATGAAATAAAAACATTAATATTACCTTCATGGTTTATGACTCATTGTGGCCTAACTCCACTATTCCTAGTTGTTGATGGTGTGCTCTCAGACAATGCACTGATAGCTTCCAAGATGGTATATGAAGAATGGACTAATAACTGGTAGTTAAAAAAACACTATGATATGCAATAATACATGATTATGCTAAAATGATTATGCTAAATGATTATTGCTATTTGCTTCAAAATTAAAACTCACAGATGCATAAGTTTTACAAATGATTTTCTTGAAAATGCACTTGAAGTCTCTTGAAGTCCAACTCTCTCTCAACTGAAGCTCTTGATTTTATAGACCTTGAGAGGATGAGATGATGTGGCTTAGATCAATGGTCATGATTAGATCTGTAGATTTGGATGGTTGTGAGCAAAGTTGAAGGTTGACAGAAAGGGGGAAGAAGAAGACAAGTGCCACTCATCTTACCTTGACTGGGTTGCTGACTAAGGGAATCTAGGGATGGTTGGAGAAGATTTAGGCATGAGAGGACAAGTGGACTCAAGTCCTTCCTAAGATGTAGGGAGCGTTGGAGAGAATATAGGAGATGGTTATGAAATATGTGTACATACACAATATTCATTAAGTTTGGAGGTTGAAGATAAATGATGAATTAATATTTAGGAAATATTAATTTTCTTATCCACATGATGGATGAGTTGGCAAAGGGAAGATGAAGTGGAGATGGAAGGTGAGTTGGATAAGAAAGATTAAATAATTTAAGAAATCATTTAATATTTGAGACTATAGGATAAGAGAATGACCATTAAATATTAGATATTTAATTGATTAGAGGAGATAATTAAACATTGGATATTTAATTAACTTGGTTAGAGGAATAATTAAATATTAGATATTTAATTATTTTAGAGGAATAGAATAGATGAATTAATTAATAAAATATTAATTAATAGAAAGACATGAAATGAATTAAATAAATTAATCTTTTCATATTAACTATTTAATAGAAGAATAATTATTAAATAAATATAAATTATTTATTTAACTGCTCATAGCCAATTTTATGTGTATACACTACCAATCCAAGGAAAACCATTGTTACTCTACATATCGGTAACAACAATTTTACTAGGTTTTGGATATTAGAGTTGTTGGAATGTGTTGTCATTGATGTCAACATATTCCTACGTTATTGCAAAGAATTGGTTTGTTGTAGAGAGTTCAGTTGGTTTGGTTGCAGATGTGCTAATGCAAATTAATGGGTTTTGAGATACTTATCTCTAGTTGATTCAATATGAGTTTGA